>NW_019389620.1:3318-4811 GCF_000671375.1 Centruroides sculpturatus
AAGTAAGAACGCGGTAGGGGATAAATGGCCACAAGAACATCTGGTGAACCGTTTGGGTTCCAAGATGACAGAGAAAAGGGACATAACGGAGTAAAATACGAGCGCGAACGTTAAAGGACCGTCATCACCTCTCCGACCTTTTCCCGACCCGAATCGGTCTCGGGTTTCGCCTAGAAACAAAGGAATGACCAATCGGAGTAAGGGAGAGGGTGAAAGGGACCAATCAAAAGGGTGAGATTCGGGGAAAATCTTATAAAACCCCCGAATCTCAAGGACACAACGGCGATTCTCCCCAAAGACGAGTGCCAAGAAGACGCCAGGTCATCCGTACACGACCTCCAAGCTTCTCCGCATACTCAGAGGAAGGAAGAGTGTATCCGAACACCGGACATCGCCCGTTCTCCGTCGGACTCTTCTTCAAGGAAGCCCGGGGCACTCAACAGCACCTGCCGGCCAACATTCCAATTTTTGTTATTCATAATATGTAAGTTAACTTCATGTCAAAATAAACGGTTTTCGTGTAAGACACTTGTCATCTCTGTCTCCTACCGCCACCACCCACATACGGTTTGACCCTAGGTTTTCCTGACGAGCAATTAACGTATTGCCCCCAAAATCGCCGAACTTACACTTGAAATATTCTGGACTAAGTGTGATAAGAAGTATTCGGTTGGCTCACCACAGTAGACGACATAGAGAAAACGAATTCTATATCGATAAGGATACCCAGGGCATCGGCACTCACAACCAAAGAGTTATACGCCATCCAACCTCTACTTCGACTAGCCTATATTCTACCCCTTCTAAAGACAGTCAGAAAGAAAAAAGGCCAGAAGGAGGGGAGAAACAAAATCTTCCCTATACACCGCACGTTTTACAAAAATTTATGGAGTTTATGCTGTTTGCATTCGCTATTATCTTTGGATTTATTTATAAAAGGATACCCTGCAGTATCGATAGCACCGAGATGGAGAAATCCATAAATTTAAATGATAAGCTTTTGAAGAAAGAAAGTACAGTTTTACGTGTAACTTCTAAACCCCAGAGGGAGTCCGTAAAAAGAGCATTTAACATAGATCCGAATTACATCGTTAGAAAACATAAGTAATACTTATAGGTATATAGGTATAAACATAAGTATTAAATCAACACTCTTCTTTCGGGACTTGATACAAATCTAAAATTTGGGCAACGAAATTAGGAGAGTGTACGCGCTACAATAGGTACAGTACGTTATTATCCAATTATATTCACTTTGTTATACAATTTTTGAAGGAATATATATTTATGTACATTTATATAGCATAGACCTCTTGGTTTACGGCCATTAGACTATATAAATATATTAAGTTAAGCTAAGCTAAGATGCATTAGTTTTGACATAGGTTTCCGATATTATATTACAAGTATTGTGAACTCTTTGGTTTACTTTCCTAGTACTCAAACTGAAAATATGAATGTTACTGTCAAATTCAAAGTACTTAAAAGACGAG
>NW_019389621.1:0-4017 GCF_000671375.1 Centruroides sculpturatus
TTGTTTTATATTAAAGAAAATTTATTTGAAATTTATATTTCATAAAGTAATTTACAACAAATTTTTGTTTATAATATAAATGTAAGAGAAAATATTTAAAGTTTTATGCATGAAATTAAATTACTTTCATTATTTTAGTTCAGTTTTATATTTATACTTGTAGATCAGACATTTTAAATTAGTTACCAGCAGTTCTAAATAAACCCTTCAGTTAGTATTCCATTATATATATATGTGCAGTAAATTTGGCATCCATTTACCTTTGTGTCCTAGGCAATTATCTGTTTCATCTCTATGAACAAATTATTCTTAAATATTTTTTAATAGATATTAATTCTAGTTATGCTCTAGTGACATTAACAAATCTTTTCTATTGCAATCTTTAGTTGTAATAATTATAAATTGAGCATGCCTTAGAAAAGAAAATTTGTAAAATATTTATTTTTATCTAACACAAAATATTTAAATTAAATGTAAAATAAAGTATTAAATAAAAATTAAATTTTAAAATTAATAAAAGTTGTTGGAGTATGATTATAATTAATATAACCATAATCCAATTAATTATTAAAACAGCCATAATAGGTTATTTAATGATCAAAGAGTATGAAGTACTGATATAAATAGCATATTACTATCTGTTACAAGTTTTAATTCATAGTAAATTGAGTTAGTTTTATGTGTTTAAAAACCATCCAGAGAAAGATTCAACTTTTATTTCAAATCTATGGCATAACTTAACAATTAGTTAAATTTAATATTAAACAAGTAAAACAGCAAAACCGTATTTGGAACAAGACTGTGTCTGGGAGACTTACTAATAAATGGAATCACTTTGATGCTCAAGCAGGTCTCATTCTCATTCTCCAATCATCTTTGGTATTTCTGCTTTTGGGTGTGATCGTTCAAACTTCACCGGCCACAACCACAACGTCATCCACAATGCATTTTTGATGAAATTAACCTATCCAATTTTGAAATTTCTCTCAGCCCGGGTTGAATTTTTGTTGATGTGTAACAAAAATTTTCCATTTTTGAAAAAAATAATCATGGCTATTGTATCGAAATTATTTTTTTATTTTACACAAACAATATACACTTTAATCTGATTATAACCTCAACCGATGAAACGACAACCCTAATATAACATCAAATTTTTATCGGTCCAATGATTTTATGATACTAGATAATATTAAAAAACCTACTTGTAACGACATAAAACCCTGTTTTAATGTCATATTTGAAGCACTCCCAAATTTACAAAATTAGATTACAAATTTTATTTAACAAAGAAAATACTGTGTTCAGTCCTAGGGTCAGAGTCTGCTTCCTAGAACGACTGTGGGTGGTACTCTCACCACCTGACTTCGATTTGCCTGTTTGTAGAGAGAATAGCCATTTTGTATTTTATTTTGACTCGGTTCTCGTTCCCCCGAGTATGTACAAGTCTGGTTTTTTTTATGCACGTGTGATTTGGGCACCTAATACTCTATGCCAAATTGCAACTCCTGACATGTACTCCTTCATACCTCTAAGCTGGTAACACAGCAGGCAGTATGATTTTATAAATAAGACATAGTCTTGTCAATAATGAAAGCCAAACTAACTACCGTATAAGATTTGGCTATTTTTCAGGGATTATAATATTAATTAGTAATTAATTTGCCATAGAGAGAGGTGTTAATGCCATCTTGTATTAAACTTAATAATTATAATTTAATTAAATAATTTTAGAATATTCTGGACAATGGTTATACCGTAGGTAAATATACCTGGAAGAGGAAATTGGACTGGAGGTCCAGGTAGCATAATTGGCAATTCATCCATTTGGTAAGTGAGAGTTGTGGGTTTGATTCTTTTCTTCCAGAATATTCCAAAATTATTTAATTAAATTATAATACAGTTGTCCCTTGATAATTTGACAGGTATGGGACCAAAGGGGTGTTGGATTACAAAAAGTGTCTGGATTACTGAAAGTGATTACATATTTGGCATTGTTTTGCTAGCAGTAGCCTACAATATTCCCTACTCCAACTGTTCGAACAGAACTGCTCATGGAAAACACATGAAATGTGTGTCATCGTGTAAGAATTGGGTGGGGAGATTCATGTTGCAACATGCTTCTGTGCAAGCAGACATGTGACAGGGACGGGGACTACGGTGACCTTGATGGGAGGTGCGTCAGACTACTGACGCACCTCCCATCAAGACTATCGGATTACAAAACGTTGGACTATCAAGGGACAACTGTATTTAAATTTAATATGAGATGGCACCTAACGTCTCCCTCTAGGACAAATTAATTACTAATTAATATTATAATAACCGGGAAAATAGCCTGATCTTATATGGCAGTTGGTTTGGCTTTATACTAATGAATCATGTTTTGAGAGATGTTTAAATAATAAAGTAAAAGTTAAGTTTCACTTAACATGCAAATATATTGTTAGTTATGCCATGGATTTGAGACAAAAATTGATCCAGATGTATATATTAATTTCAGAATAATCATATCATTTATTAATTTCTAATTTAATCAGAAATAGAAATTTAAATCCCATACAGAATAGATGCAGTTGTCTATTCTATACTGGATTTAAGGTTTTTTTGGAGTTTTGATACTAAATATATTCAGTTTGTGAGGGAATTTTGTTTTAATCAGAAATATTTTATATTCATTGTTCTGGATACACAGGCTAAAATCATTATGCTTATATTCTAAAATTAATATATTGATACATCTGGATCAATTTCTGTTTGAAATATAATTAAAATATTGCCACCCTGATATAACAAATTTTTAGTTCAGATTTAATAGTCTGATTGATTTGAAAAGTGTTAATGTTTTTAAATAATTGATATAATTTTATAGAAACCAAGCCAAAAATATATTAATAATCAAATGATAAAGCTGGATTTCTAGCCCAATAATGAACTTGGCTTTATTGTTTGATCATTGATATGATGTTAAATGATAGTTTAAAAATTATATTAATTTTATTGACTTAATATAAACTATAATGTTGGATGTAATTTAATGAATCAATAATTGATATAATTTTTAAGTATTCAGCAAATGAGAGCATTCTACATTTTATTAAACTTTAAAAAATTTGTTTTTTGAATTTTATTCTATATAATATTCCATAACTTGAAGATGGCTGTTAAAGACACTTGAAAATGTTTGTTCTTATAATAAATTTGTTCATTTTAACTGAATTACAGGTGTTAATGTTATGTATTCTCTAATATAAATATATATACAGTAGAACCTCCATTATCCGGACCTCCATTATCCGGATTTTCGATTATCCGGATTGTTCAAAATAAACAAAAATTTTACAAATTTGCTGATTTGCACTTGGCAAATTACGACACTGTTTATGTACGTGATGAAATGCATAACTTTTTTTGTTTCAACAACGTCTCACCCAGCACAGTGGTCGTAAACTCTTATAAATATATTTTACGTAGTAATAAAAATACAACTTGACATACGTATTTATAAATAATTTATATTAAAATTTCATTTCTATGACCAAGGGCGGCGTATGGCATGGGCGATGTGGGCCACCGCCTATGTCTTGCGGTCCGAAGGGCCTCGCGCCTCGAAGGTTTATGCATTACTTAAAAGCCGTGAACGCGACGAAAAAATTTTATTCGTCATAAAACGATAAATAGTTTGTCAAATTTTATTCATAAAACTGCAGTTTCAACTGCTTTTTATTTTATAAAATCCGTCTTCTTGCGCCACCAGAGAGCCTTTTAAACAATAGGTAGTCTGTTAGCGTTGGTCAGTAGTAGTCCAAATTCAATACGAACGTTTGTTTCTTGAAAATTTGATCACGATTTAAATACAGTATTTACTTTTAATATTACCGATATGTCATCGAAAAGAAAACGTGTTGTATTATTATTAAAAGACAAATTAAAGTATTTGTTTCGATTATCCGGATTTTTCCTTATCCGGACTACCTTCATCCCCAATTAGTCCGGATAATCGAGGTTCTACTGTAT
>NW_019389621.1:4464-5513 GCF_000671375.1 Centruroides sculpturatus
TTCTTGAAAATTTGATCACGATTTAAATACAGTATTTATTTTTAATATTACCGATATGTCATCGAAAAGAAAACGTGTATTATCATTAAAAGACAAATTAAAGTATTTGTTTCGATTATCCGGATTTTTCCTTATCCGGACTACCTTCATCCCCAATTAGTCCGGATAATCGAGGTTCTACTGTATATATAAAATTAGAGTTGCTCATTTGTGAATTCTATTAAATATTTTTTCCACTGATCTATGAAAAAAAGCAGATCTAATGAAATCAAATTATCAAGCTTATAATTCTCTGTATTGCCAGTAGCATTGATTTGACATTCAAAGTCACATTTTGATCTTTGTCGCTTCAATTATTTTACTTTTTGAATGTTAAATATTTATTAATATTAAGTCTGAAGTTTTGAAATATAATGTGCTTGCTCTTGTACTATTTTTGTTTTAAAAAATTTGATTGGAGTAAGCCATGCTTAGTATTTATACAAAAACATACTGTAGTTCTTCAATTCAAGATCTATTATGTATTTAAAATACAGTAAACTCCCAATTATCCGGTTTGTAGATTATCCATGCATGAATTTAATTTTAAAAAAATAATAATAATATGTGTACGTCTTTTTTAAATAGTTGCTCGTTTTCATGTTTACGCATTCTATAAGTATGCACGTGTACGTATTTAGATGTTTGAAGCAGGTGGTGGGGGTATCTGAAGTCAGATGGACTGGTTTTAGTTAGGCCGCTTCTTTCGCACTGGACGTTTCTTTTCAGAGGAGAAAATGATTGAATACATTTATACAAAGTTTCATTTAGTTGCATGTTATAATATATATCACAATTTAAGATTTGATTATATGTACGTATGTATAATATATATTTTACATAATATTTTTTTCAAATAAATAATTATAGTTCAGCTTATCCGTGTTTTTTGATTATCTGTGCCACCTCTCCCCACCATTAGCCCGGATAATCGGGAGTTTACTGTAGTTTTCAATTTCTTTTTTTTTTTTTTTTTGTGAAAAAAGGAAAAGTTTTAAATAAATAATTTT
>NW_019389622.1:0-4318 GCF_000671375.1 Centruroides sculpturatus
GGCTCGCGAAAAATTTCAAATTTTGAAAAATGGCTCGGACTATCAAGAAGCTTGGCCACCCCTGCTATAAAGCCATTTTAAAGTTTAACCGACAAGCTGAGAGATAAATAAATTAAAGCAACAAATTTTAAAGTTTGTAAAAAAAGTAATTGTGTGTGTTAGTAACTATATTTCAGAAGTTTATTCCAGTAAACTAACATAAAAAAAGTAATAGAGCTTCGATCTGTTGACTGAACCAGTATTCAAATGTACCTTCCACTGTACTCACTTTCACTATACGAAAAAAGTTAAAATTTTTATTTCAGTTTTTGTCAATGTATATTTTAAATTGGTTTTGATCCTAATTGAAATGAAGACCAATTGGGTCTAAATTATTTGCTACTTGCATCAAATGTTATATTTTAGTTTTATATCCAAACAATAATAGGGCAATAATCTTTATATAAAACTACTCTTTTCATATAAGAACTAATTGCTTGTATATTTAGATGATACAGGATAGCAGTGTTTAATCTTTAATAATATACAGGGTGATTCAGAACTCATGGTACAAACTTTAAGGTGTGGTAGAGCACACGATAAACATTTTTTGTATAGGAAAGTATGGATGCAAGTGACACATTGAGGTACTGTACAAACAAAAGGAAACAAACTGTTTACTTATAGCATTATTAACAAGTGCATTTTTACATCAATGTTTATAATAATTGCTCAAAAATGTATCCACCAACAGTAATACATGCTTGACAGCATTGACCATCCTGATTGCCCAATTTATCAAGTCTTGATTACTTCTTATGAGGACATCTAAAAGCTCTCATTTACAAGAATCCAGTTGACTCTGTTGAAGACTCGTTACTTGAATATCTGTTGTGGCTGCACACATGCAAGAAATACCCAGCATGTTTGAAACTATGCCAATCACTCCATCAATGCTGCCAAGTGTGTATTACTGTTGATGAATGCAATTTTGAGAAATTATTGTAAACACTACAATAAAGGGCACACTTGTCAACAACGCTGTAAGTAAACAATTTATGTTTCCTTTTGTGTGTTATTTCTTGTGTTTGTACTTCAATATGTCACTTGCACCCATACTTTCCTATACAAAAAATGTTTTTATTGTATGCTCTACCATCCCTTAAAGTTTGACCCATGAGTTCTAAATCACCCTGTATATTACAAACAGACAAAATTCTAAAGATTGTATATTGTTTAAGTTTTGGAAAATATTTTTAAAAATTCATCCATGGAAATGATAAAATATTTTCAAAACTGGTCAACAAAGTGATGATGACATTTTTACTGTGCAAATTTTAACTATTATAAANATTTTTTGGATAACCGATTATGTATGAAAAAATATATTAACCTATCCCATGTTGAAATTTTTCTCCATTGCGTGTCACTTAAATTTTCGTCGATGTTAAGCCTAATGTAAACTTTTTAAAATAATAATCGTGGCTAATGTATTGTTAAAAATTATTTCTTTATTTTTTACAAACAAAATAAATATATTGAAAAATATAAAAACAAAAAAAATTATACTTTAGAAGTTAATCTAGAATCAAAAACATTCGATTCAGCATGACACACAGTCCTCAGAAAAACACCATACAAAAATGCCAGTGCTGCCAGCTAAAACACACACACCAACAAAAAAAATATTGGAGTAGCCCAAGATATAGATCAAAGATTGCAGTGCCACAGCACTAGCAAAAATTTAAATTTGCCGACTGGAATTCTTTCGGATAACCGACGCTCTACTGTAAACGAATTTGTGCATTTGACATCATGTTGTAAATTGCCGAATTTTTGATGGTCCACCCATTACTTTTTTTGATTGCTTCATCTCATGCATTTAAGTTTTAAATCAACCGATTTTAGATTGCCACGCATACACCTTCATGCAATTTCGCATACCCCCGGGGTACGCGTACCACTAATTGGGAACCATTGCTCTAGATCAGTGGTTTCCAAAGTGTAAAGAGAATCCTTCCTTCATCAACTGATGAAACATGGACCAAGTCCTACAAACTAGAGTTGAAATGGTAAATACGCGATGCTGCCAAACCCCTGCACCCAAAGAAACTGCAGCATGAACTAGGTAAGGCAAAAATGATCACGATCATAGCATGCAACAGTATTCTATGATCCAAGGGGTCCTTTTGTCTCTTTGTGTAGCTCAGAGTTAATAATAGATACTACACTGCCACTTCCTTGATCATCATCATCCAACAACTTACCACAAAAGAACAAATTGCTGCAATCACATTTAATTATCTTGCACAACAATGTGTGCAGCCATTCTTTATAAGGGCAGATATTGCTATGAAGATGTCAGTGGCTGATACTAGAGCACCATACTCACCTGACATGAATCCACATGACTGACCTTTTTCAAAAATGAAAGAACTTACAGACAAGTAGTTCCAAGACGTTGACAACATCTTTAAACAGTCTCTCCAGATATTGACTAAAAGCAATGCCGCTGATAGTCTTCATCACCTCCTAGAAGTTTGGCAGAGGGTTAATCATGAAGAGAGAAACTACATGAAATGACCATGACCATCACCCATTTGCTTTATTTTAGAATTAATAAATTACAACATTATCAACATTGCAGATAAAACAGTCCTTGTATATTTTTATAATTTTTTTTATTGTAATAAATAATAGCATTTGAAATTACATTACTTGTGCTCTGACTCCTTCATACAGAAAGTAAATTTCCATATAAATAATATATTGTTTCTATATGTTGAGCAATAAATAGATATTTATTCTTTCACGTTGAAAATACAATATTTGCATTTAAATAATTATCTATCTATAATTAAATACAGCATTTCATTGAAATGGTTTATAAAATCAAAATATTTTAAAATTTGTTATACAGTAGACCCATGGTAATCCAGCCAGTCTGATCTGGAACCCCCTATAATCCGACATGCCTATACGCAGCTCGGTATGCAATGGGCTGAAGAGAATGGTGGACCATACAACAAACTTTTACTTCTGAGGAGACAGAGACAAGGCCTTACTCTCATGTTTAGCCAATGTAAAACAAAAGAAAATTGATGAATATCTGCATGCACCATAAATTTATTTGTTTATCCATTTTCAAATTAAGATCATACATAGTATGTACTGTACCTTGGAAATACTTACATATGTTGTATCAATATGTAATTGATTGACATCATTATGTTTAATTATTATTTTTTGCAAGTGCTATAGAATTAATGATGTTAATTTTATAATAAACCCTATGCTATCTATTGTGTTATTTAATTCACTAAGTCCCATATTGTATATTATGTAGTACATATAGATTTGATCTTACCATTTTTATAAATATGTAATTTGTCAGATTACAAGGTACTCCTTTTCAAAAAAGGTTTGGACTACAAGGGGTCGGTGGCAGTACTCTACAGTCTGACAAATTTGACCTTCTGACACCGCCTTGCAAAACATTTGTCGGATTACTGTGGGTCTACTGTATTCCAAAATTACATTATTACATAACTGTTAAATAATTAAAATATTTTGATTTCTAAAACAATTGTTCATAAATTTATTTAGATAAAAAATTCATTGTATTTCTTGTGATAAATATTTTATTTTCAACATAAAATATGAATGTTTCATGAAAAAACTAATACCAAATCTATATCAATTTAAAATAGTAATTCCAAATAAAATTATGAGACAAGAATATAACAACATAAAAACTCTTACTTACATAAATCAGTCAGAACTTTCATACGTACAAATATTTAAATTATAAATATTGAGAATTCACAGAGTTACAAAATAATTTCAAAATTTAAACTTGATACATTGAATGACTTACATAAAAAAGTATATGCTTCTTTTATAAATTAAAATCAGTTATCATAATCTACTTAAATATCACAAAATAAATTCAATGTTATATTTTATAATAATAAACGATGCTTTTAGCCCACAACTATAAATTAGAGAGAGTTAGATAACTTAAAAAATAGGATTTAACAATTTGCAGGGATTATTACACCAAGGCCGACAGAAAGAAGGACCAGAACTTTACAAAAAAGTTAGTCTTTAATAATCACAGTTCAAATTTAGGTAAGGATGCATTTCGGGTACAAGGACCCCTCATCAACTTACAAACACATGGTAACAACATAACAATTATAACAACACTAGTTAACCAATATAAAGGAATATCTAATATATATAGTGCACTGTATTCACAATTTTTAATGTAAACCATATACTAAAAATAAACTAAAAAAACTAAAACTATTGAGCATAATATTTTAATACAATGACA
>NW_019389623.1:0-4624 GCF_000671375.1 Centruroides sculpturatus
CACGTAAAGCGTCCTCTGGTGATCTTGCCATATTCACAATAATACATTTTAAGTAAAAAACAAATACAAATACAAAGTTTTTAGCTTTGTTAATAGTCGAATTTATATTTTTTATGTATTAAATAACTGATAATGATTATGTTATTAGCCACATGTTGAGACTGACAGTGCAAAAAGACACTTAAAACTGTCTATTTATTTGAAGGTAATACAGTGGGTGATCGGTTAACAAACATAATCCATTCCAAGACTTTGTTTGTTAACTGATTATCGATTTACCATAGGTTTTAATGGTAATTTAATTAATTTGTTCTGGAGACCCCCAAAAATAAAAAATATATACTTTCTTACTACATTTATTTTTATGTAATAATAAAAATACATACATACACAGTCTTGCATTTTTATTAGTCATGTTTTTNATCCATGGCCGGCGTTATTTACATTTAATACATAAAAAATATAAATTCGACTTTTAACAAAGCTAAAAACTTTGTACTTGTCCTTCTTTTCGCCGTTCTCACCATCAGCAATACTTTAAAAAACGTTCACAAAAAATCACATAGGCGACCTTCCTTTTGAGGCTACTACCTCTGTAACAATATGTAAAATCACGTAAAGCGTCCTCTGGTGATCTTGCCATATTCACAATAATACATTTTAAGTAAAAATAATAAAATCCATGGCCGGCGTTATTTACATTTAATACATAAAAAATATAAATTCGACTTTTAACAAAGCTAAAAACTTTGTACTTGTCCTTCTTTTCGCCGTTCTCACCATCAGCAATACTTTAAAAAACGTTCACAAAAAATCACAGAGGCGACCTTCCTTTTGAGGCTACTACCTCTGTAACAATATGTAAAAACACGTAAAGCGTCCTCTGGTGATCTTGCCATATTCACAATAATACATTTTAAGTAAAAAACAAATACAAATACAAAGTTTTTAGCTTTGTTAATAGTCGAATTTATATTTTTTATGTATTAAATAACTGATAATGATTATGTTATTAGCCACATGTTGAGACTGACAGTGCAAAAAGACACTTAAAACTGTCTATTTATTTGAAGGTAATACAGTGGGTGATCGGTTAACAAACATAATCCATTCCAAGACTTTGTTTGTTAACTGATTATCGATTTACCATAGGTTTTAATGGTAATTTAATTAATTTGTTCTGGACCCCCAAAAATAAAAAATATATACTTTCTTACTACATTTATTTTTATGTAATAATAAAAATACATACATACACAGTCTTGCATTTTTATTAGTCATGTTTTTTCCATTTGAAAGGGTTAAAGAATCTGTCTAATGTCGATTGCATTTCTCTCTTCTTCAGGATTTTTCAGAAGTAATTAATAGCATTGTAATTGTAGAAATCCCCAAGCCTCAACCTGGTTTAGATGCCATTCTAACACCATTGTTCTGACATCCTCCCACTTCAAAAGATCTTTAATAGCAAATATCGGCATTAATCCTCTTTTTCAGAAGAAAACATATCTCACCGAGTTTCTTGGCGTTATTCTGTTGTCAAATCCGTTTCGGGTTTCATTACAAGCTCTTCGATGCTCTTTATTTCTCAAATGTGATATTTGTTACTCCTTAAGCCGCATGAGTCTTCTCGATTATACTGTATCTTTCTTAGATAAGATTGAACTGTGGCCTACTGTAGACCTGTTCGAGCCATACTGCCCAGCAACATCAGACATCTGCTCACTCTCTACCTTTGCTGTTATACTCTCACCTTTCGAAAATAAAAACAGATGCAAAACTTAACGAGTGCCCGCCCAACAGTCTTGCAAATACATAAAATAATTGTTTTTGTCAGAAAAATAAAAGGCTGGAATTTCAAGGGAAAGTTTCAAAGTTCAGAGGAATACTATCTGTTTAGTATATATCGGGTTGAGCATTGATATTGATGTCTCCTGTGCTCCAAAAAATTACCTGAAGACAAAGGAAAATCAATCTGTATTTGCTATTTTCGTCGCTTCTTTTTATGTTTGTTCAGTAAAGTGTTTGTTATCCGATCATGTGTTCGTTGTCCGATCATAAAAATCTTTCACGAAAGTGTTCGTTATCCGATTTGTTCATTAACCGATCATCCACTGTATTGATAAAAACCAAATTCTGAATGCAAACAGTACTTAAAAAGTACAGTAGACTTTGCTTATTGCATTCAGAAATTGCTGCTTTTAGGATTCTTAAGAAATTGAAAAATAGAAAAATGATACTTGAATTATAGTGTTTGTATTCAGAAGAAAGGCATTTGATGACATAAGTCTCATTGTGATTTTGAGATAATTTTACTATCATTTTAAGGATTATGGGTTATATAAATTACTTAATCTTGTGGTTAAGGTAACTCTTTCAATAGCTTTATCATCTAAATTTAAATATTTGTTCCATTTGCTTCTATTTGAAAACATTTCAAATATTTTATTTCTCTTTGAAATACACAATAGTCTTTTATTAATGTTTGTAGTGGATAAATAATGCAATACTGATGGAGAATTAAAATTGAATGCCAAATAACATTTGGAAAAGACAGAAATACATGAGAAAAAGCCAACTGATGAAGAATAGTAATAGACCTGAAATGTACACATTGGTTTAATAAATCTCATAGTGAACTTTCCAACTAAAAAACTGTTCTGATAAGTCCTTTTAAATAATAGCAAATTCAAACTTAATAGCTATTAAGAATATTAATTAATTATAAAATAGGACAAAAAGTAAATAATAAAACTTAAGATTCTTTGAGTCCTGAACACCTTTATTTTTTAAAAAGCAAGTTTCTTTTACTTTGTCATTCATCATCATTTTTCTTTTCTAGTACTCCCTCTGCACAAACAAATAGTAAATTCATATAATTAAATTCTTTAATTATTACATTTTTATGAATAAAGTAGAATTTTGTGTGCGCGCACAGTTAGTTTAAATTATATAGTTATATACAGTCAGACATCGAGTTTTGAATAATTTCGTTTACAAACAAAATGTTGAATGCCATATTTGCTCCAGTTGCTGAATAACCTACTTGACAAGAGTTGGCCACAGATTAGAGACACACATATGGTCAATTCCCTATACTTCCTGTTTTAAAGAGTTGACAACCCGACTAATCAACGACAGGACCACCGATTCAGAAGTTAGTGGCACCAAGATTGTCTTGCAGGGCACGAACCATTGATGATATTGTTATTCAAATTATATTTCAATGAACATGTGGGTAAGATACTACTACCATTTTTGGTATGCATTGCAATTGAATTTAAATCAAATTAATTAATAAAAACCATGTTAATTGACATTCAATATGAAAGACATCCACAAATCTGTGTTTTAAAAGTGCTTAACTCAAATTAAATAACAAAAATGTATTAATATTATATTTAATATTAATATATTGCATCTCTATTTATAGCACTTTTTTGTAGTGATGGTTTCAGTTTTGGTTGGCAGTAATGGAACATTTTGCTTTATATATATATTGTGAGACCCGAAAGGCCCTGGGTCTAATTTATGAATTTTTATTAATAATGGTAAAATATCGACACAAAATATTACTTCATTTTTGTGACAAACTAGTGTTTTGGACGTGAAAAAAAACCAGATAACAGATGTTACTTCCTTTCACAGAAGAGAACATCCTCTGACTTTCCCTTATCTGGTTAAAAATCTCACTCAGATGAGAAATGGTTACCCCTCATTCATCCCCCTTTCGTCCGTTCTCACGAAAGAGTTACTGGCCGATGATTGGTCGAAATTCAGGAGATATAAGGGGAAATTAGTCTAAATTCAAGGAGTTCTTCGACAGATCCGAAGCGTCTAAACTCCATACGTTTTTCCTCTTGATGACCAACGCCCTTAAACGAGTCCCATAGACTAAGTCCCGAGTCTGAACTTAGTGAAGATACTTTTATATTTGTGCACGTATTGATCTCCCGTACAAAGAAGTAAATGAACTCTATCTACAAGGTGTCCCTTACAGACAGAGAAGAAGACGAACGTCAACTGAATCAGGTTGTATGTTTATAACAAATTTTGTGAGCTCTCTCTCTCGATCGCACATTAGCATAGAATAAGTCTTGCCTATATCTTGTCGCTTAATTGTCGTTCATCGATTATTTGTATTCATTTGTTTTTGAATTATTAAATTTACTCTTGTTAAATTTACTTAAATGTCTCTTAAATTGATTCCGAATCAGATCGCAAACGCGTGTTAATCCGCATATAATAAGTGTGATTAACTGGTGTCAAGGAATCCTGACGAGCATCTGAACGTCGCCGTTTGGATCATATAGCGATTATCGCCCTCCTATAAAAAGTTAGAGAGCCGATCACACGATCGCGCGCCGTAAGTGTCATAGACTAAGATCTACGTCCTGACTGATCTCACAATATAATGGATACATAATGTTATATTGCATTTGTAGGCATTTTTATGCATGAAATACAGCTAAAACGGAAAGGTAAAAAAAGGCTTTGTTTTGATAGTTGGGAACAGATTAATCCATTTTATATTGTTTCTTATGGGAAAATTTATTTCAGTTTGAGTACAAATCGGTTTTTGAACAACTTTTAGGAACAAATTAAGTTCAAAAACCAAGGTTTGACT
>NW_019389624.1:0-4267 GCF_000671375.1 Centruroides sculpturatus
AAAGATATATAATATAGGTACAATTTTCTATCTTTAAAATCAATTAATAAATAAATAAGTGTAATTCTCACGCTTAAAATCAATTTAAAAATGTCAAAAATTATAACTTTTCCTTTATTTACGACGCGCAGACATACCGACGTTCCAAAAATTAATATTAAAAAAAAAATTCAAACTTCTACAAATAAGAGTAGAAAAAAGGTAATAAAAAGTGCATTAAAATTTTAATTAAACGAAAAATAAGTAAATAAATTCATTTACTGACACGAAAACAATTAAATACGTCAATCACTAAACTGTTTAACACTTTCACAAGTCATATATTAAACATAATCTAAATGTTTGTTCAACTCTCCAGAGTTTAGATAATCGTTTCAAACTAAATTAATTCGTCATTTAAATATTTATAAAATAATATATATATATGGAATGGAAGGTGTATATTTAGAGAAGAGAATATGGTGGACGTCAGTTCTTTATGTACTATTATAAGAATGTAGAAGGGTGAACATTGAGCTCTTACATCTGCTGTGGTTAGATGCGTGCAAACTTCCGTCAGCGTGTCAACATCGTGTGTCAACATTAGTAATGTGCTTGCAGGCTGAGAGACTGCATCTGGTGTTCATGATAAGCGTAAAAGAGAAAACATTGAAAGCATCAGATCGAGAAAATAATACCTTCAATCACATATTATTTCAGATTATGTTTGGGGTATTGTTCTCAACTAACCACATATTTTGCTTTTTAAACAATATTATAACCTAGAATTCTTTAAGGATAATATCCTTTACACCTTTAGTAAGAAGTATTTTACAATTTTCAAGAGTTTAAATATATAAATGTTTTTATTTTAATTTCTCAAATATAATTATACTCCATCTCCTCTTCCTCCTCATCCTGGTGCTCCGTAAAGATAACTAGGAATGCTCTGTATAAATGTAATGTTAATTGATAATTTTTGATATTTTTAATTAATTTTATATTTTAAAATGTTAAATATTTATTTTTTATTATTATTATTTATGCTTTAGGAATAATAATTCAAATAAATATGGATAAAGTAAGCTTTCTCATCCTGAAGCTCCGCAATGATAATTTGGGATGTTCTGTATAAATGTGTTGTTAATTGCTAATTTTTTGAAATTATTAATTAATATTATATTTTAAAATGTTAAATATTAATTTATTATCTTATTATTTATCCTTTAGGAGTAAAAAAATTAAATAAAACTGAATAAATTAACCTCTTATGAACCTCCTTATCCTGATGCTCCATAAAGATAATTAGAGATGCACTATCTAAAAGTGTTATTACATAATATTTTTTTGATATTCTTAAATACTTTTACATACAAATGTAAGATGTTTATTTATTTATTGTTATTTAAGCTTTAGGAGTAATAAAAAAATTAATAAAAATGGATAAAGCATAAGCCTCTTCATCCTGATGCTCCGTAAAGATAATTAGGGATGCTCTGAAGAAAAGCTTTATTTATACATATTTTTTTGATATTTTTGATTACTTTTACATCAAAAAATGTAAAATATTTATTTATTTTTTTATTATTTAAGCTTTAGAAGTAATAAAAAATCAAATAAATGTGGATAAATTATTCATCTTATAAACTACAGATAAATTATGCGAGGGGAGATTAGAGTTAAATTTAAATACAGGAAGAAAATATATTTAATTTTATAGCCGACTACATCCATTTTCTTTAATCTAACAAGAACTTTTTATAATGGAAAGTGGGTTGTAGATCTGTAGGAAAGGAAATTAATATCAGTTTTCATCATAAATTTTATACGGTTGAGCATCACTTCTGTTCTATTAGTAGGCATCTCTAGAGGTAAGTTTCTTCTCTTTTTTAAAAAATATATTTTTGTATAAATTATATCAAAGATTCTTTTATTTAAAATTCAAAAGTTCTATCATACAATTTTCTTATTTTATTTACACTAGAAGGAACAACAAGAAGAGTCATCAGTAATTGGATCTGTAAATTCGACAGACATGTGTATTTTATAGCCTTACAAATTGTAATAGGAAGAGGTCAAGCATGGAGGTAAATCAAATTATATCGAAATAATGTAGATATGTAAAACATCCCCGTTCAACCCTCTTTAGTTGCATTTGTTTCAGTAATGAGATATTTTTGTGTACTTTTATCTAAATTGCTTCGTAGTTGCAGCAAAGAGTAAGAGAAGGAAGAGGAAGATAGATCAATTCTCTTTACAAGATTCGGAATATTTTCTTTCTTTTTTTCATGAACAGATTTGTAATAACTTTAAAAGATATTAGAATATGTTAAGTTTAAATTGAGCAATTCCTTAGTTTAATATACGAAGAAATATGTGAGGTATTAACGTCACGTTAACAGTATTCAAACCTGCTTGCCTTCTTATTTTTCTATTAATATAAGCTTGATTAATATTTTCTACATGTAAATTTTATTTAGAAATTGATTATAATGTCTTTAGTTTATTTATTATAAGGAAATTTTAATTCTCTAAGAATTTTTTAAAAATATTTATTATATATTTAGCACCTATCTATTACAATTTAATTACTTTTCTAGTCCAGTTTAGCACTTTTCTGTTGTAATTTAGCATCTTTCTAATCTATTTNTGTTTAAATTTAATTAATAAGTTCTATACATAATTTTGTAAACATCGTAGCTTTATATATATATATGTTTGTAGTTAAGTGTAATTCGAAAATTTATATTCATAACTTTTCACTTTAAGATATACGATACTTAGCATATTTCTGTAGAGACTAGTGAATAGAAAATATGTACATATTAATTAAAGCAAAACGAAACCCTTTAGGCTGTGTTTATTGAATTTTAGTTTAATATGTGGAAGACATTTTCATCTGAGTAACACCGTCCTTTAGAGTATGAAATTCTTTAATTTTTTTTTCGCTTATTTAATGTTAAAATTCATGAAACATCGACGAATTTCTTAAAATATTAAACTATCCTTTGTATATTTTACACATATAAATGCTCCATTAATATTTAATTCACCGAGTATATAATATATACGATATAAAAACTAAGTTCTAAACTACATAAGTAAGACGTGATCTACATAAAAGAAATATCCATTAATTCTACTACTAAAGCTTGGAACTTATAGAATTAAACCTCACAACCCTCTGGAGGCCTCATAATTTAGAAACGAAGTCTCGAGTTAGAAGAAAAAAAAATTCTCTAGGGGTTTATAGTGTTGTCTATTCCTCCCTCCCCCACTCTCTGCATTCTTAACGATTGTCATATCACTTTACGGAGTTAAAAAAATAAAAAAATAACCCATTTCTTCACACCTGCCGTCTGCGTAGGTGAGGTCGTCACCTGTACAATTTAGGTTACCTTCTTAATGACATGGTAGTTGAGAAAGGGTCACGAATAGCTTACCTCCTAGTGAGTTGCTCGACCATGTACAAGTGCAACGATGGAGTTTTGTAAAATAAAAAGGTCGGTAGGATTTGTTGCGTGTCCAAAAGCATCCCCCATAAATATTTATGTGAAGTCATCTGATTGCCTGTGGATAACATCACGATTTAGAGTTACAAGTCTTTGTTTCCTCGTCTCCTCTTTGCCTCAAGAGATTCTTCCCAACGTTTCAATTGAATTGGAAAGAAATCCGATCATATAATTAAAATGTAAATTTTTCTAGTGATTTTTCATGAATTTGTTTTAATTTTTCAACTTTTTCATCACAAAAAAATGTAATAATAATAATAATTGCAATACAATTGTTCCTCATGCAATTTGGTATTCTTGATTTTTCGCATCCTCTTATGAACCTCCTTATCCTGATGCTCCATAAAGATAATTAGAGATGCACTATCTAAAAGTGTTATTACATAATATTTTTTTGATATTCTTAAATACTTTTACATACAAATGTAAGATGTTTATTTATTTATTGTTATTTAAGCTTTAGGAGTAATAAAAAAATTAATAAAAATGGATAAAGCATAAGCCTCTTCATCCTGATGCTCCATAAAGATAATTAGAGATGCACTATCTAAAAGTGTTATTACATAATATTTTTTTGATATTCTTAAATACTTTTACATACAAATGTAAGATGTTTATTTATTTATTGTTATTTAAGCTTTAGGAGTAATAAAAAAATTAATAAAAATGGATAAAGCATAAGCCTCTTCATCCTGATGCTCCGTAAAGATAATTAGGGATGCTCTGAAGAAAAGCTTTATTTATACATATTTTTTTGATATTTTTGATTACTTTTA
>NW_019389625.1:0-4266 GCF_000671375.1 Centruroides sculpturatus
CTCCGTACTCTCCCCACATGGCTCCGTGTGACTTTTCGCTATTTCCCAAGCTGAAAATGCCGCTAAAAGGAACCCGAATTTAGTCGAGAGAAGACATTGTGCGGAATCCGACGGACCGGCTGATGGCCATTCCAAAAGATGCGTTCTAGCGGTGTTCCAGCAATGGCAGGAACGCTGGGAGAAATGTATACATTACCAAGGAGACTACTTTGAAGGGGATTAGGGTTTTGTACCTCAAAATCAATAAATGTGTTTTTGCCAACCAAAGGTCCGATACTTTTTGAACAGACCTTGTACTATCAACTTGTTTGAAATATCAGGCTTAAAGCCAAATGATCGCCATATTAGATCAGTCTATATTACTGATGCTATTAATAACTAGATAGGTGACATCGAGAAACTTGAAACAATGTTTGTTGATGTAATTAACCTGGGCGAGCAGTTTGAGCAGTAATATGTCACAAATGAAAGATTATAAGTGATTTATTGTTCATAAAACAAAAAATTTTATGAAAAGTACAGATAAAACAGGAAAGTGTAATAAAGAAATTAAAGTAAATGAAAGTAAACTAAACTGAAAAGTAAGAAATAAAATAATAAAATAAAATTATTTCGCATTTATGTGGGAAAAGTCCTGGATAAATTGGAGTCGTTCATTAAAAGTAGGCACATTTGAGATTTTGTCCAGTATCGAGCGAGGAAACTGCAATTGAAATGTAACATCGGTAAGTTGCTTGACACGGCTAACAAACATGTATTTTTTGAAACAGTTTGAAAAGTTTAAAATTTTCGATAGGATGAGAGGAAGGAGTTGAGCGTAACTGCTGACATTTTGGCAGAAGGAAATGACAAAATAAAAGAAGTTTAAGCTCAGCAAAATTAGGTGTTGGTGAAACTGAAGTTAATTACTTGCTGACAAAGCAGTGGATAGGAAATGGCAATTTGTTTAAATTGGTACTGGTCTGGGCATGCAGTTACAGCAAAGGCAATGGAAGAGCTAGGTAATGTGGTGCCATCTAGTAAGAATGAGGGATGTAAATCTGGTTCCTTTCTCTTTGAACTCGGATAACTTTTCTGTAGTTCAACTGAAATTCACCAAACTGAAAAAATATGAGCAACTGTGCGGCTTTATATTCCAAAAAAGCACCCAAAAGTGTCATAATACTTTTTTATTATTAAGTGTAAAAGAGGCAAAAGTCGACACTTTCGTTTTTTGAATATATCTTTTCTCTGAGTCAATTATATTTTCCAAAAAGTAATTTATGCACGTGCCAGGGTTCTACCAAGCATTTTGATACCAAAATCATCAAAATCTAACATGAGAATTTTTTTTAATCGGTCACGAAAGTGTAAAAGTTAGTGCAGAAGCCTGGGCTTCACCCAGGCAATTAATCCAGGGATCATTTGGTTTTAATATAATTGTTGGGCTTAGAGATGTTTATATTGAGCTTATATTATTTATGAATTTTTATTGCATTTATTTTTAAATATTATATACAGATATATATATTATAATAATGACAATTTTTAAAACTGATATATTTAGGGTATGAAGAAGAAAGTTTCGACTACTGTGATATGGCATATGATCTTAAACTAAATTCACAGTGTAAAGTTGTGTGTGAAAAATTAAATATCTTGCGTGAGAAAAAACATCATACAAACTTTACTGATATTAAAAATTCTCATTCAAAATATGAAGATTTAAAGGTAATTTTTTGTTTTTAGTTTTATATTAACTAAGAAAATTAACTAATGTCTTCCATTTAAGAGATTCTTTAAAATAACTTAGTTATTGAAATTTTATTTTAAAGATTGTTTACAATTTTTTGATTTTGTTGTGCGACTTTGCCTTGTTTGAACAAACATGCAACCATGTTGTGGAAAATTAATTTGTCAGATTGTTATCTTGCTGTTGCATTGTCAAACTAATCAATTACAGTATTGGAATTGTGTTAGATCATGTTCTTGCCACTTTTGAGAGAAACAAATGCTCTTATGCATGCTCAGAACAACTCACAAGTTATGTTGTAGCACGTTGTGTAAGTGTGAATGAGTTATTGACAAAGACTTACACTATACTGTACTTCTAATTGAAGTATACATATGAAACAAAATACTCTGTGTTAAATATGAATGAAACATTTATTATTTGCATTCGCCAATACTGCGGGAGTTTGTTAATCTGGCACCTGATAATCTGATAATGTCTTGAGAATAGTTAGAAGATCCTCAAAACTGCTGTGCAGTGTAATTTGGCAGTCCGAAAAGTAGTCTACATGAAAGACAATAATGATAGACCTTGATATAAGCCCATAAATACAAAATAAATCTTCTATAGTATTAAAATTTACAACTGAATCATAGGATGCACTTTTTCTGTTAATTTCAAAAATATCTGAGAACAACAGAAGTGTATCTTGTGATTCAGTTATGAATTTTAACACTACAGACAGTTTACATTGTATTATGCCAAATGTGAACATCGCTTTGTTAGAGCTAGGATGTGTACTTTGTGTACAGTAATGAGCATGACAAATGTATTTTTTTCCCATGGACATTGCAAGGACTTAAAAATGAGTTTTCCACATTCAAAGCATTGGAAACTTTGTGAGTTTTATGTACTGTACACAGTGTGTGTAAATATTTTCATTAATGTCTTCTCAGGTTTCTCAGTCAGTCTGAACACAATGTGGTTGTGCACTGTATCATGTCACAACTGATTAAATAGCATATGTAAATATATTTGAATCATACAACTGCATGCAATTCTAAAAAAAAAAAGCATATAGTGATGTCTAGTAATTTGGTAATCTGGCATTGATCTGGACCCATGGGTGCTGGATCAACAAACTTTTGTATTATAAAAATTGTACAATTTTTCAAAACATAGTATGTATTTTATGAAAATGGATACTGGTAATGTGAAATAACAACCTTCAAGTGACAATCATTTTAGTTTTTTACATATGATTGTAGAATTAATGAAATTAAAAGTTGACTTGTTTTACTGAAGGGCAAACTTTAAATATACTTTACTTCAATCAAGATAATTAATTTAATTTATATTAATAGTAATTTTATGATAATTATATAGATCTCTTATTTGAACAATTACCTAATTTTAGAATTCTTTTTATAATCTTGTCTTTTTTTTTTCCCAAGCAGTTGCCAAATGTCAAAGATACTTTTCCAAGTTATTCTGACAGCAGTGACCTTTATGAAAAAAATTTTGCCGAGCTGATTCGACTAAATCCGTCAGTTTTTTCCGAAGAGAAAAAGATTTTAACAAATGTGGGCATGAAAATTGAAGATAAGCTGAAAGTTGAAAATAAGAAAGGTAAACTTTATAATTTGGCAGAAAGTATTGAGTCATAACAATAAAGCAGTTTGATAGGAAAACATATACAACCAGCTCTCATAAATGTGTGATATGTCATTTATGGAAATAACAATAAATTGAGAATACACAAAAATAAAGCATTCCAGAAAATACCGACACTTACCTTGCCAGTGATAAATCATGATTACATAAAGAGCATCAAATATGCTAACAGGCTGTCTTAATATATTTACTGTAAACATACATATTTGTTTAATTCTGAACAATTTGATTATAAACACAGAAAAACAGATTAATCAACAAAGGACAAACATTAAAATAATTTATTGTTCTTTTAGGAGAGCATATCCTCCTCATGGTAAAAAATGTTTGATTTGGTTGCTGAATAGTATGAATCACGTTCTCTCTTCTTTCACGAGAGAGAGTTTTTAGTTTTATCATCTTCTGTTTCAAAAAATATTGCTATTAAAAAATTATTTGAAAACCTGAACACTTTTCTGTTCATTATGAGTGACAAAATTAAAATATGCATCTCTTCACACCGACTTTTTCAATATCAAACAGTGACTGTTTAGAGTTTGGATAAGTTCACAAGCACTTTCGATAACTTATAGTTACTATCTTCAGGTGTAAATCGAATACAACAGTTTTATATTTTGAAACTTTTGAGCAGCTTTTTGATCTTAACGAAGAAGCTATATAGAACAGCAATTTAAATTGAAAATTGAAACAGGGATGCACAACCTTTTGTGAAGAAGGGCCAAATTAGGATTAAGTTTACTGACTGGGGGCCAGACCTCCAAGCAATTAATGTGATGGCTGAGATTGGATGCTGGCGGCAATCTTTTTTATGTCTGGTGTAATGGCAGATGTTGAAACAACCAACAGATTTTCCAAATTCTCGTTGGTTAACCTGTTCCGTG
>NW_019389626.1:0-4295 GCF_000671375.1 Centruroides sculpturatus
CGATGTCAAGCCTAACAAAGGCTATTGTATCGTTAAAAATTATTTTTTTATTTTGTACAAATAAATATATTGAAAAATATAAAAACAAAAAAAATTATACTTTAGAAGTTAATCTAGTATCAAAAACGTTTGATTCAGCATGACACAGTCCAACTGGAAAGCTCTCAGGTTAACTGACATTTTGGTTGATTGGCATTCGGATAATTGATGCTCTACTGTATTACCATTCAAGAACAAAGGGTCAAACATCTGTGTAATGTAAACCTATATATCAATAATCTTTTATCCCAATCATATCATCAGATCTGTACTCATATAAATTGGCAAGTTTCAGAGCATTAATAAAAAAGATCATACACATTCATCTAACATCAACAACAAGCACAAAGAGTTAAGACACATCATCCAAATGGCAATTTAACATGGATATTGACCCAAAGTTATCAGGGGATTAATACAAGACTATTAACACTTATTAACAGGTGCTTTACTTTAATGTGTTACAGTGTTAGGATTAAGAATCTGTTTGTTTCTGGTCCTATATTGTAAGAAAAAAACAAAGGAAAGTACTGACAAGGAGACCCTATGGCTTTGGGGGAACAGATTTTGATGATCTTTGGTGTAGAGGTATTAAACCATGTGAGGATACTACCTGTAAAATACTAAAGTGCAGTACTCAAATATAATCAAGAAAAGCAAACTTAAAGTTTTCTTAGCATTTTATATATAAGTTATGCGTACTTTCTCTTGAGCGTCTGTGGCTGAGTGTTAACAATCCTGACTCGTACGCTTGAGTGCTCGGGTTCGATTCTCTTGTGTACACTTTTTTCCTTTTTTTTTTATTCATAAATACTTATTCGTAAATACTTTGAGTAAATAAATAAATACATTATAAGTATTTATGAATTAAAAAAAACATTATACGTGAGAATCGAACCCGAGAACTCAAGCTTATGAATCAGAGTCGTTACCACTCTGCCACAGGACGCTCGAATAGAAGTACGTATAATTTATATATAAAGTGCTAATAAAACTTTACGTTCAATTTTCTCGATTATATTTGAGTATTGCACTTTAGTATTTTACAGATAGTNTAAATAAATACATTATAAGTATTTATGAATAAAAAAAATAAAAGGAAAAAAGTGTACACAAGAGAATCAAACCAGTTTTCTACCTCTACACCAAAGATCATCAAAATCCATTTCCCCAAAGCCATAGGGTCTCCTTGTGAGATGTTAAGTAAGATGAACTTTAAAGTATCAAGGCTCAAATCACAATGTTAATTTCCTCATTGTCATTCTTCCTAGACTTTCTTTTCATGGAACCATTTCACTTCAACTATTTGTGCATGATCTCTTCTCTTCACTTCAAAATGTCATAAACCAGTAATTTGGAAGCTGGTAGCAATCTGCTGAATTTGCATATGACAAAAATAATGACAATTTAGTTTTACATGTGTTTTTCCTATTTTATACCTTTCCACAATTAGCTTCACAGTCATGTTCTTCTTTTGATGAGCTTCCAGAATCATAACTTTGGTGTTAAGATCAACAGAACACCATTTTTTTGCAGCCATGGTATCACCTTAAGGAAGTGGAGTGAACCAACAAATGAATATAGATAATTGGCTTGATGAGAGATTGCACTTGGTCAATATTCACTATTTCTGTTTTTAGGGAGCCAGGGTAACAGGATGGGGTAATTTTGCTACACTTAATGCTGTACATCATTTTTTCTCAAAAAAGAGCATTTGAATAAATAAAAGTGAACTCTATCCTGGGTGATTGCAAAGGTAGAACAGGGTTGGATGGATAATCTATGGATTTAATACATAGTCACTCTCACACAGTTTTACTTTAGAGATTCTTTGGAGAGTCTTGGGATTTTTTCTGAAATAATGAGCATACCAAGGCACTAAATAGCTTTTCTCCCCAAAACAGTTCATGTTCAATACTACAGAACTATCCCATCTTGTCATTCTATCTCCCCTAAAATATGATAATTAGTATTGCCTAAGTATAATCTCTTATTGTGCTGTCTATACTCAACTAAATGCAATAAGGCCAAGTGTTATAGCCGTGACTTGAGCCTGGCAGAATGTACAGCTTTAGACCCTTTTCTCATTCCTAAAATACACCTTTCACATTGTGCATCAGCTGGTTGAACATGGCAGAGAATACCAATTTTTCTGTTATAAGACCTGATTTTACTTTCTATTTCCACATTAGACAAGTTACACTGTATACAGGTGAATTTACATAGATTTTTTTCAGAAAATTTAAGGGACCAACAAAATTCTTCATTAATGACAGGGTTTTGCTATATACAGATTTTGTTATAGACAGGTTTGACTAATAACATTTTTTTGGAGCAGAAACTTTATCTCAGTATATTAGCTTACAGAATTGTGCTGATATAAGAGTGTTTAATAGAGTACTGTATTTAAATCCTGTGTTTAAATTATTGATAAAGAGAGTGTTTCTTTCAATTTTTTAAAAATTGAAAGAAACATTTATCAATAAGCTTTGTTCCATTCTCAATGCCTGAAGAAGTTTGCATTGATGCAAGCAAAAGCAGTTGAAGAATAATTAAGTTGTTTTTGTTTTGCATCCTTAAGTATGTTTTAACACCTAATTAAAGTTTTGCATGTCATATTTGATTGTGTGTGTGTGAAGACAAGCATTCTAAATTTATATGTTTTCTTGTAATATTATTAATGTATTAAATTATGCAATTTAATTATTTGTTTTTATGTTCAATGTTACATTTCTTTTATTGTTTTATTTGTAGGTATTTAATAATTCCAAAAGAAATTTAGAAGAAAATGTTGTTAATCAGTTGAAAAAGGCATTTTCTATGCAGTTAAATTTCCCACTTAGGAATATTGGAATTGCATTCAAAGATGTAAGTGTTGTGTAATTTAATATATTTATTCATTATAAGAATTAAATGTTCTAACAAAACAAATTTGCTGTTTACATAAATTTTTGAATAAATTCTTATTAGAACATGTTCAGATAGTATGAAATTGATTTTGTTTTATCTAAGGGTATGTGATAACAGGTATGTACCGGTACCACATACTTTTAGCTGTCAATCCCGTCAGTGATAACTTTTGCATTTTATTGATTCCTTTTTTTTTTTGCTAATATAGTTGATAAAATATAGTATAGTAGATATAGTAGTAAAAATAAATAGCAGGAACTCATTGAAATCAATGGTTTCATTCACTTAAAATACAGTAGAATCTCGCATACTTGACTTAATATGGATTGAGAAAATAACGAGTTTTATGGCATAGCAATGCTAGTCTAAATAGCAGACTTTTCATAAAGGTTGTGCAAATTTGTATACATATTAATTTAACTATATATAGGCTAAATAGTAAATGTTTCTGTTTGTAGTTAAATTTTAATATAAAAAAAATATTGGCTAGTTTTGAGTTAGTGATATTTATGTCTGTCATTTTGCATAGGCACCTTAGAAAAAGGATTATATTTTTTGTTAACACAAGGAATTGATGATATTATAAANTCTGTTTGTAGTTAAATTTTAATATAAAAAAAATATTGGCTAGTTTTGAGTTAGTGATATTTATGTCTGTCATTTTGCATAGGCACCTTAGAAAAAGGATTATATTTTTTGTTAACACAAGGAATTGATGATATTATAAAGCATTGCCAGTAAAGAATGATAACTTATTTGATTCTAGTGTTAAGTTACGAGGTCTGTTCAAAAAAATATGCGGACTGATGTCATAAATCAAAATGTACTTTATGTAGAAGTTACATGTCAGGGTTCCCTTCAAAATAGTTTCCTTCCCAATGCACACACTTATCCCATCAGTGTTTCCTCTTGCTAAAACAGTCCTGGTATGCTTCTTTTGTAATGTCCTTCAGTGCCTTCGTTGCATTGCCTTAATCTTGGGAATCGTCTCAAATCTTCTTCCTTTCAAGGGTCTTTTGAGTTTAGGAAACAAGAAAAATCACAAGGAGCAAGGTCAGGTGAGTAGGGGGTGAGGAAGAACAGTAATTGAGTGTTTGGCCAAAAACTCTCGAGTTCTGAGGGCTGAATGGGCTGGAGCATTGTTGTGATGGAGAAACCAGTTGCCACTCCTCCACATTTCTGGCCTTTTGCAATGGATGGCATCCCTCAGACATTTCAGAACTTCAATGTAGTAAGTCTAGTATCAAAACACTTACTAACACACCTTTTCTTGCAGCCGACGCTTTATTATAACGACTTTCAAACGTTTTCGATCTTATTAAAAGACCTTTCTCAAGAAAATAAAA
>NW_019389627.1:0-4270 GCF_000671375.1 Centruroides sculpturatus
TAGTTCCTATTTACAATGTTTATTTCAAGCATAACAAATGAAACAATTAAAAAATTATATTTAATTTGACCTTATTTTAAGTCAACTTCTCAACTGTCATCATTTTATAACAGAATATATCCTCAACTCAAATAACAGCATTTCCATGATTGTGGCCAAGGGATATGACATTATCTTGAAAACGATGATGGTAACTCCCATCAATAATAATAAATATCCAAGAAAGGCAGAAATTGAAAAAATAAATCAATTATATCAACAAATTTTCATTAAAACATTAATTTAAACTTAAATCATCAACTAGGACATATCTATTATTAGGGCTTATTATACTGGATAGCTGGTTCTGCAAATTAAGCAAACAAACTCAGGAAAAAGTCTTTATTTATCACCTGAACACATACACAATATCTTTGTGTTTTGAACCTGTTGGTCCCTCATACCGTCTTCTTAGAATTTGATTTGGCAACACTTTATGGCTATTGCTCGCTCCTTTTGTTGCTCCCATTTATTGTTAACTTTACATTTTCTCCATTATAATCTTTTCAAAAATAAAAATTTATTATTTAATACTTTCCATTTACTAATTATTCATTTGTAATTACATAAGAATAGTTTTATTAATGATAATTTATTAGTAAACATGATATATGAAAATTATTGCAAAGTAATATATAAACATCTGATACTTTTCTCTAGAACTATGATAAACTGCCATAGCAGCAGAAGGCATTAATTCCAAATTATCAAAAATTCTGTTTTTACAACTTTTGACATTGAAAGGCACTTCTACATAATCCTGTATGGCCAGGTTTTTAGTAGGGTTATTAAATACTGAAATTTTTTACAGCAAAAAGCATTAACTCAAATATATTATGTTCATTATTAATGCAGGAAGCACTAATACCACACATCTGGGTTTTTACAAATACGTGAGCCGTTCACAGCCCGGCACACGTATTTGTAAAATCTAAGTGACTCGTACAACACGGAATTCATATAAAACGGAATTATCAACAGTGTTATAGGGGGGATCGACTGTACATGTGACAATAGTCTGTGCAGCTAAAAAGTAGACACGGGTCCATCTGAGCAGGATGGGTCTGTCTCCTTCCACCACTTTCATCTGACATGTGAGAGTTGACATGTGTGTCACAATAATAAAATTTGTAGAGAGAGTAAATCAAAATCATTTATGATAACAATAATATAAAAATGTTTTAAAAATGTAAAATGAAGCAGCTGAAAAAAATCAGAACCATATACTTTCACATATCTCCTTCCATTCCTTTCATCTGGAATAAATCCTTACAGATTAGGTTGACTCATATCCACTCTTTTGCTGCATGGACTATATAAGATTCAATCCTACATTATTGAATAGGCACTCAGTAGGGGTTGCATTTACTGTTAATGCTATTTGTTTTTAATCAGTCTAGTCATTTCATTGTCTTTCAAATGCCAAAATATATCCAGAACTTAATAAGACTATTGAGGCTAAGGGTACGGAAGATGAAAATGTGCCATTGGCACGAGTGGACCAGAAAACAAATTTTGAAAATGCAGCAGCTGTGACTAATATGCAGATCTCTGAGTGAAGTTAGATTCATAAAAGCAACAGTATACAAGATGCAAATGACAGCTAGGAACATCAGTCTTGCAACTTTCTAAATAAAACAGCTATCATTAACAGGCTTCCCAAACAGTATATTATAGAAAGGTATACTGTATTTCAAAGTATGGTTGAAAAAGAATTTTCTGTCTCAGCTTATTGGCAGAGTGCCTTCCAATCATCTATTATTCAGGAAAATTTGCAGAAATCCAAACACAGCCAGGATCTCTTCAAATCAATGGTGTACTAACAGAGTTTTTGTGAGTTAACTACTGTAATATGTAAACAGGAAGTAAAGAACTAATTAAAGTTTCACCCAGTTTTATTTATTTTGTTAAGATCTGATGTTTAAAATAATACAAATATGGACCTTTATAAATGAGCATAAGGTCTACGGAGACTGACAACAGGGTTGTGACACAGTGCAAAGAGGGAGCGACCACTCATCCTAACTCTGTGCTCCAAGTAGTTTGACTTTTACTGAGGCTAAGCAGTTATTGAGAGTGCTGACAGCATCGTTGTGAAAGTTAACAATAATATCTATTCAAACTGCCTAATTTCTATGAATGATGGCTAGAAATTTAAAAAGCAAACTAAAAAGAACTAAGGCAAAAAGTATTAACTCCAAAAAAAAAAAGGGTTTAATTCCTCCTACCTTAAATTGGTTGAATCCTAACATAAAATGCATTGACTGCCTGAAAAATGTAATAAATATTTACCTTCACAGAAAATATAAGAAAACTAATTATTTTTTGGGTATCTTTCCAAATATTTTGTACTAAAATAAGCTCTGTTAAAGTCTAAGGCTAAATCAGCTTTATTTTGGCTTGTACCAAAATAAGCTGACTGATCCTTTAATATGGACTGAGTGGTACTTGATCCTTTAAAATTAATGGAGTCAGATATATACTNTAATTTTGTAAGAATTTTTAAATTGCAAGTTTTTTAGAGAATGTCAATGGTAAACGTGCTGATGAGGGACCAACAGGTTCAAAACACAAAGATATTGTGTGTGTGTTCAGGTGATAAATAAAGACTTTTTCCTGAGTTTGTTTGCTTAATTTGCAGAACCAGCTAGCCAGTATAATAAATCCTAATAATAGATATGTCCTAGTTGACGATTTAAGTTTAAATTAATAAATTAAGGACACAAAGGCATTTAAATTTGTTCTATTAAAACATTTTCAAAAACATGAACAAGGAAATCCAATAAATAGAATATGCTGTGAAATTGTCTGAAATACACTCCCATGCAGCATAAGTGCAAAATGGTTTTGGTTTCAAGTTAGCAGATGACTATAGAATTTATATCATATAGCCTGAATGGCAAATTATTAAATATAGGATAACTTTCCACTAAAGATTTCCCCAAGCCTCTTCACAATGAAAAATGTAATGTATGGATACTTTATTAAAGTGATATGAAACAAATAAAATTATAAATGGATGATATATATAAATATGTGAGATTCTGACATTGTATGCAAGTCTATTAACTTTGTGCATTAACTTTGTGACATGTATAGTACTGAGTTAATCAACATTAAATGTTATCTCATCAGTTTGTGTTAAATTCAAAGTCAACTTAGCTGCTAATTAATAGTGTCCTCTGTCGACATAAAAATTATACATTTTATATCAATTAACAAGGAATAAAATAATTGTAAACTAAAAAATTAAACTAAAACTAACACATCATACCTTAATTTTAAAAGTAATTAAAACATTCTGAACATATACAATTTTGTCGATGCATTGAGTAATCATAGTAACATTAATCACATTAATGTGAATTGTTCGAGGTGTAGTAATTAATATAACAATCATTCATATACTTCTGGTAACAAATGTGTTCTCTCCTACATTCATACATTCTAAAGATGTTAATATCATGACAACAGATGTTAGCTGTTGTTACTCAATTTACTGCCTAGACATTGGTACAACTGTGATCTGTGATCCAATAACTAACCATTTTAATATAATATCAATATTTTTAACATTTTTTAAAGACATAGTCATTCATCCAGGGTTTTGACTAAAATCTTTTGATAGTCAGATACTTTATACTTTAAACTAATATTTACAAATTAAATAATACTTACTTGATCAGATGATTTAATTTTTGAATCAGACAATGGTTACAAAATAATAATATTACAATTAATAATAATATGAGGTTAGTATTATTGGGCATTATAAATATGTACCCTAGTATTACAATAGAAGATATTGAAAGATCTTTAATAAGAATAAAGGTACAAGACTGTTAATTAAATTATGCTTAATAATAATCAAAAACAATTATTTCCAGTATGATAAAAAATTCTACACTCAAACGGATGGAATACCCACGGGAACTTGAATAGGTCCAAAACTGGCAGAAATATCTATGATACAAATTGATGAACAAATTAGTAATATTGAAGAAATAGAATTCTACAACAGGTATGTAGATGACTGTATTATAATTTTTGACAAAAGAAAAACAAGCGAAAATACAATTTTAAAAAAGGCTAACCAGATAAAAGAAAACATTAAATTCGAAATAGAAATGGAGAAATAGAATAGCAATAATTACTTAAATTTAACAATTGAAAGAAGAGAAGATAGATTAATTTATAAAAAATATTGGAAACAAAAATTAATAATAAAAAT
>NW_019389628.1:0-4402 GCF_000671375.1 Centruroides sculpturatus
GCATAAAAACATCCCATTGTTCGTTAATCATTCTCCAATATCCCCAAAGTTCAACTTGATTTTCCAACATTTCCTGCAATATGTTTTGTAGAAAAGGTTCATTAGCAGTTGTTTCCGTTATTTCTTCGGACATCATCAGGTATTTTTTCTGCATTATAAATCCAATCGCTGAAAATATAGAAACGAGATATAAGATATGCCCCACAGCATAAATGAGCCATAAACCGTTGATAATAGACACAAGAAATGCCTCCGTGTTCGTTCCGATTTGTTGTTTTAATTCTGCGAAAAATGGAATTCCGGACATCACAGTATTCGCGATAAATAAGATAAATGACACACATAACATACACAATGAGTACTTTTCTATGGTGTCGATTATTTTCCGTTCTTCTGGGTAACTGCTTGCGATGCAATGAAAGTGAATTTTTCGTCGTTTCAGTATACTGAACTGCATTGCAATGTAAAGAGAGTAAAATGCAAATACTGCGGATGCTTCAAGTGCGTAGTCTCCATACATTTTTCCAACTCTTACAAAGTAAAAGTTGATATTGTACATTCTTATCAGATAAGCGCAAAACATCATCCAGAGAAATACTTCTACAAATGAAGTGTACAACTTAAATAATATTGACCGTAAATAGGATATTGCTGTTTTGTTTTCTTCGACGCATAAACACGGATTCCAAAAAGATAGACCAAATATTTTTGCCGAATTAAGTATTGGAGCCAACATGTACCCCATACAACGTTGTTTCTTTCCGAATGATGGCATTTTTACTTGAATAAAAGGAAATTGTCTTGAGTCTAACGGTTTTCAGTCTTGTTTCGGACAATATTTTACTTCGTTCGTATAAAATTAGAATGTTCTGTTATGGTATGTTACTATAGTTACAAATTAATCTCTATGATTTTCTATATAATCTTAAAATGGAATCATTTGTTATCATTTGTAAATATTAATTCTTCATTGTACAGCTTTATATTTGTACTCTTGTGTGTATTATCGTATCACGGTATCCATTATGGTAATTGAAACCTATAATTTCCAAGGAGGAATCTTCATTGAAAGTATAATTTTATGTGACAAGCAGATAAGCCCGGCGTTGCTCGGGCAAAAAGTGACAATAACGAACATTAAGATTATTATATTACAGCCAATCTTACCCGTTTTCACATAATTAGCTCTCCCTGTTTTCAGAGTAATTAGAAAATTTTTGATGGGGCTATAAATGTGTTCGATTTCCCGCAAAAACGCAAAAAAAAACTGCATCTGCGCTGTAAATCTTGCACGTTGCTTTCTCTTAACACTTCCATTGTTGAAGCGTTAATCCTGTTCCTGTCCCTTGTGGGGAAGAATTTCGAAAAATCCCTTCTTAGTATACCTTTCCATGATGTACCCTAACTGTCTACCAAATTTCATCTCTTTAGGTTAAGCGGTTTGCTCTGAGCGATGATGAATCAGTAAGTGAGTATGTGAGTGAGTCATTCAGACAGTCAGGACAAGCAATTTTATATATTTAGATTAGTTGAAACTGACGTTCAAACCCACGACGGATCTTGCTTTATACACCCCCACCAATGGGTAGTCCCACCTATACGAAAAACGCTTCGAATGGTCCACAATGTTTCAAAACATTCCACATCATTCGAGAATGTTCAGGAATGTTTCACAATGGTCTGGGATATTCCCGAACTTTCCAGAACATCCCGGAACATTCTGGAATGCTCTCGAATGTTCTACAAATTTCTAGAGGGCGAAACTTTCAGCCCTTATATCTTTAACAGCACGCCCTTCAAGTAAAAACAGGAACATTCTTCGTGGATGGGAGATAGAGGGCTATCACACCATATAACTCCCTTGATCGTACCGGGTCTCGTTTTTCAGTTTTAGCGGCACGAACATTGTACACTTACCTTTGTAATATACTAGCTGCAAGGACCCGCTTCGCTGGGTTTTTATTTGTGGGCANCCAAGCAGCCAGCCTGTCCGATCGCGGCGCGAACCCACGACCGAACTCCCAGTGTTTAGGGTACGAAGACCACTCGGCCACTGGTGGGCGAAAAATATAAATAAAATGGTAAAAAACTGATTAACATTTGTATGTTTCTATTTACAGAAACACAATTTTACATAATTTTACAAGTCTGCACTTATTTTTAACTGACATAAGCAAGATTTTTTAATGGTTAATATGATTTAAAAAATAATGAAAACAGGAACTTTTGCATATGATTTGTCAAGTTTATAAATTTTTTCTTTATTAATTAATAGTTTTCTTGATCTTGTCAATTTTATGAGCTGTCCATTTATAATTTTGTTTTATAAAATTTTAACTATTCAATTTTATATTTAACTAGCTTACCCGTCGCGCATTGCTGCGATCTCAGAAGAAAGGAAATTCAAGCAAACTCATTATGATAAAATTCAATTTACATTTTATCATTTTTATTGAAACTTATTATTATTATTATTAATTTTCATGGGAAAAACATTTCAAAGTGTATTTATTTATTGGAGTACTTGATACACGATATCTTTTGTTTTTCCTCCTGGTGCGTACACGAAAAAATCAGGTTTTTCGACGCGTGAGCTGGCCACATACAGTTGTCCATGCGAGAAGTACGGATTTTCCAAATCTAGCCCACATACTCGCAGCGATTGTCAGAAGTGCGATATTTCCCATTTTTATATATATATTTTTTAATCCTTTTCCATCTGGTGCGTACACGAATAAATCGGAAGGTTTCCAACGTGTGAGCTGGCCACATACAGTTGTCCATGTGAGAAGCACGGATTTTCCAATGAATCTGAATCTTGACGACTTACAGCAGCGTGTCAAAGCAGTCGTTCACAGAAGAACAGTACATTTTTTGGCAGATTTACTCGAAATAGCTGCCAGGCACGCAGCTATAAATATCATGACACTTGTCATGTTGCATGGTATATGAAGTAGTATTATTTAACAAACAGCCTCTTATTCTACGCTACGCAAAGACCATTTTGCAAATTTGTAATAGTTCATAACTACAAAACTTATTATAGGTTGTAAACGTTTCAAAGTTAGGTTCTGTATCATTTGGTTAATTATATTGGCGTATAAAGAACACTTAAACAAGATGTGTATCGTTTCCCTGTTTGACCACACACTTCGTTTCCGTTTTCAAAATTCCACTCACTTGAATGCACGAAGAGAAGATCGAATAGATGGCATTNTTCACAGAAGAACAGTACATTTTTTGGCAGATTTACTCGAAATAGCTGCCAGGCACGCAGCTATAAATATCATGACACTTGTCATGTTGCATGGTATATAAAGTAGTATTATTTAACAAACAGCCTCTTGTTCTACGCTACGCAAAGACCATTTTGCAAATTTGTAATAGTTCATAACTACAAAACTTATTATAGGTTGTAAATGTTTCAAAGTTAGGTTCTGTATCATTTGGTTAATTATATTGGCGTATAAAGAACACTTAAACAACATGTGTATCGTTTCCCTGTTTGACCACACACTTCGTTTCCGTTTTCAAAATTCCACTCACTTGAATGCACGAAGAGAAGATCGAATAGATGGCATTAATAACCTGCAAATAGCGGTATTTTACGTATTAAGCAATGATGCTGTATTTATACATACTTAAAATAATCCGGAACATACCCTTATTAAGAAGTCCCGTCTAATGTAAAAGAATCCGCCAATAGATATTCCGAGAGGAATCTTTCCAAACCTCTTCATAAAATCGTTTATCTTTAAAACAGGAAATTTATAAAATTAATGAATAATTTGAAAATTAAATAAAATTTTAAAATATTAATTATACACAATAAAACTGCTAAAATGACCAGTTTCATTCGTGTAGTGTGAGCTTACATTCTCACTTTATCATTGGAATAAATAACGTATAATAACGTGTCAAATATACAATTTTAATTAATAAAATCTTCTATGAGAGCGAAAATGACATTGTATCGTGCACAGTACATGCATTTAATAGTTAAAATAATAACTAAAAATAATCGAAATTAAAATATCATTATCAACTAAAAATTAACGTTTCAAATTATAAGTTGTGATCATCGCGCGGTCTGAAAGCAGTTCAACTCCTTTGTCCATGACTAATAAACCTATTTGTAGAAGCATCAATTACTCATTTTAAATCTCTTAGAAAATAAAACAAAGAATGTAATAAAATAAATCAATTGTGTAACATTACTCAGTTATGATTTCTGATGAAGTTATTTACTTACATACCTTGAATTTGAATGCAAGTGGGAGAATTGCAGAAGAAACCTTTTCTATACTTACGAAATTATCGTACATCTAAAAACAATAAAATACACTAATGTAATTTTTTTCAATTAACAGAGTACTTGTCGAATATAAAATTAAATTTCGTG
>NW_019389629.1:0-4267 GCF_000671375.1 Centruroides sculpturatus
ACTTAATATTTTAAAACATTACGTGCTAAATTAATTCTCACGATTTAAAAAAAATCGAAATTAAAATTATTAATTTTTATACGTAATTTCAAAAACTCGTTGTGAAAAGACGTAGCTTTCCTGCAAAACAACATCTTGTATAGCTGTGAAGCCACAAATTTAGCAGCTTGATACATATAATAGTTCTTATTTTGCTATCATTTGTGGAAATTCTAACTTTTCTGAAACTAAAATTGTTACATTCCTTTAAATTAATTTTTAATATAAACAATAATTTTATTTAAATTTTATTATAATTATTTAATAATTCTCAGGAATGAAAATTTCTCTTGCTGTCGGTTTAACTCCACCATTTTTGAAGAGAGGATCAAAACTTATCCAGACGGTCATGCCAGGCTGTGAAGGTTATAAATTCTGGAGTGATGAATACATTGCATGTGTAACTCGTTCGTATACTTTTACCATTTACCATCCAGTTGGAACTTGCAAAATGGGAGTAGCAACTGATCCTACGGCGGTCGTCGATCCTGAATTGAGGTAAAACTACGATTTGTTTTTTCTTAAAATGCTTTTTATTCCACTGAATTATAAGCTTAACATTTTTGTTCTCTGTTAACAGAGTGATTGGAGTTAAAGGATTGAGAGTAATCGATGCATCGGTTATGCCGGACATAGTATCAGCTAACACTAATGCTGCCACCATTATGATTGCCGAAAAGGGGGCAGATTATATCAAAAAAGATTACTTTGCTCATTCTCATCCATCATACTTTGGAGGATTCGGGAATTTAGGAGGCTTAGGAGGTTTCGGTGGTTTCAAAAGATGATGACCGATTATCCGAATTTTACATCATGGAATAATCCCATGAAATACTTACAGTTCGAAATCCGTTCACCAACCAAATTGTCAGCCGATTCAAATCAAACCTCAATTTTTGATCGGTTTCATCCAGGTTTCAACTATAGTTCTGATCTATTCCAAGTGTTTCAGAGTGCCATGGATCGCCATAGAAACTCTGGCTGAAACCATTGTTCTTCTCGCAGTTTATCAACATTTTATTCCAAAGCATACTTTGCAGGTTGTAGACAAATTTTCGGATTTTAGAACTGAAAAAAGAACAGGATATTTGTATATGTTTTCGCTGTTTCAATATTCCTACGCACAAATTGTTTGAAAATAGCTTTTCTGTGAAAAATTTATGATGATTTCCGATTTTATAAACCAGCAACGAGTTGCTCAACTTTTCCGGCAACATTTAAAATTTCGGTGGCGCCATCTGTTATTTCTGTATATCTGTTTTTCAATAAAATATGATAACACATATTTTATTNATATTCCTACGCACAAATTGTTTGAAAATAGCTTTTCTGTGAAAAATTTATGATGATTTCCGATTTTATAAACCAGCAACGAGTTGCTCAACTTTCCCGGCAACATTTAAAATTTCGGTGGCGCCATCTGTTTCTATATTTTACTTTTAAAAAACTTGTTACGTTTTTAACTATTATAAAATTACAAAAAGCTTAATTTTCAGGGTAGAGATGAGTTTTATTAAAAAAGAAAAAAGTAAATGCTAATAACGAGTAAAATTGTCATTAAGTCCGATTCCACTAGAGATACACACGATTCCCTTTATCTCCCCACTTCCTCGACTTTTAATCACTAAAATTTAATAGCATCAATCTCCCTAATAAACAAATCTCCCTACAAAATTTCAGAAAATTTCGACAAACAACACCGGAGTTATTAAGCTTCAAAAATGACTAACAAAATCGGACCCCACACACTAACATCTATAAACAGAAATTACCCCCGAATTTTTTACATTTTTCGACGTTTCAAGGTCTCCTGAGTCCAAAAATGTAAAAATGTTCGGGGGGGCATTTTTTTTTACCGATTTTCCCTCTGTTATATTTAACAGCCGAGAAAGTAAAACACATACAAATCCATACAATCCTTTGAAAAAAGCACATGTATATATACGCAGTATGATAAAATTATTTCACAATTAAATATTCACTCATTCTTATGTAGACTAAAGAATTTCAGATATTTAAAAATAATTATGTTTTTAATCAATTAAAATTCAACTAAGAACAGGTGCAAACTACTTTCTTCATCATATATTAATATCTATTTATGATATTAATGTATTGCGTTGGAAAAATTAAACTTTCTTTATGTAAAAACCATATAATTAAGCTGGAGCTGCATTGGTCCACTTTGATTATATCATAGCTTATAGATGGAGCTGAATTTATTCCCTTTGTATTAGGGAATAAATTCAGCTCCTATCAACAAAATAAATTTTCATTTTTCTAGAAGTATTTTTATACACATTATTCAAAATTACAACTTAAATTTTGCAATTTATAAAAAATTGATAGTCTTACATTCCATAATACTAGATTAATTATGGTATTAAATATAATTTTTAGTGTATAAATGTTAATTTGATATTAAATTTAGCTAATAATTTAAATATTTATTATTTTATTGAGTATAAAAACATTTTTCTAAAAAGAAAAGACTTCTTATAGTCTTTTCTTTTTAGAAAAATGTTTTTATAGGAATTTCAGCAAGAAATAAATGTATTTCTATGAAAGGAAATTGTTGTTTATGTACAGATAATAGGCATTTTCTTAATCTTAATCTACCATTTTACATTTTAATTTGTCTTGCACAATATCTGTAGGGTTAGTAAAATTAATTATAATTATATTGAGAAAAGATAGAGTAAATATAAAAATTGTTAATTAATTTTATTTAGATTAGACTACTTTATTTTTTGATATACAAGATTTTGTAAAGAAATATATTAATTTTTTTTTATAAAGTTGATATAGAGGAAAACACAATGTTAAATACAGTGTAAGTTAATATATATAGCATTAAACAGTAATTTTTAAAAATAAAATTTGAATTTCAATAGTATCTTAAGATACTATTAAAGTTTTATAAGGTAATACTCAACATACTTTTATATAAAATTAATTTCAAGTGTAATTAATTTAAACATAATTAGAAAATATTTATTTTAATCTTTTTCTAGCTTTTAATTAATTAACTATTAAAGCATTGATTTATTTATTATTTATTTCTGTAACAAAATATTGAAATTTTAATAGCTAAACAATGTAAGAATATGAATTAATTGAGTTAATTTTTTATTAAATATTTATGAATTGATAATAGTATACAGAACAGAAAAATAAATATGCATTTTCATCTACGATATATTTTATATATATATATTTTAGAACCATAATATACAGGAAGTTTCATAAGTCTAAAACAATAGGAATTACATTGATCTTTGTTTATTATTGTACATGTAAATCATGACGTTGAGTAAAGAGGAATGAATTTAAGATATTTTGTTGATGAGGATCCACAGTCAGCTTGAACTTGCCAAAGAGTTTAACAGATTGCATCCGGAGTCCCACTAATCAAACAGTAATCTGCATACAACCTGTTAACCTCTTTGGAACTTTCATTAGAGTCCTCACCATCAAAATATCTTGAATTCATTCCTGTTAACTCAACATTACGCTTTACCTGTAAAAGAATAAACAAGGATCAGTACAACTCCTATAATTCCAGACTATAGGATATTTTCTAGAATGAAATTTCGTGACGATTTCACCAATTCTTCAGATTAATATTGAAATACTCGTGATACTTTACCAGAAATAAAAGAATTCTGAAAATATGTAAGCGATAAGTCAGCATGATATTTCTAAAATTCTACATTATATGGTATTGATTATTATAATAATTGTTAAATATAAAATCCAAGCAAACTAGTAAGTAAGTTTTTTTTTTTGTTGTAAGAGCTATCAAGTTTCATAGTAATTTTGAGGAAAATGATGAAACAAGTTAAAATTAATTCTTATATTTATAAAAACAATTTTATGTAATTTTTTATTTCACCTTTCACAGAAAGTGCATTGAATTCAATACAGAAGCACCACAAGTGTTAGATAACAATTAAAATTCCCTAAATTTAATTAAAATGACACCAGAAAAAGTACTTCTATGCTACTATATTAACGAATATTATCACTTGACAAAAATATTTCTTTGATATTTAGCTGCTTATTTATTAAACTTTGATAATTAATGAACTACTTTTACATAAATGGGCATTTGGCGTGTTGCTATTTTCATTCATTTTGTGTGTAAATATCTTTTGTATATTCTGATTGATTGTTAATTAAATCGCGTATATTTTCAGCTTATTATAAAAAAATAATGTATTATATT
>NW_019389630.1:0-3843 GCF_000671375.1 Centruroides sculpturatus
ATAATAGTTATAGTTAATTTAAAAAAAAATTTTAAACCCTGACAATTTTTACTGATTATGAATAAAACAACAAATCAAGAAATTAAAAATAGTGTATTGAACTTACAAAAACAGATTAATAATGGAAAAGTAAATTATTATTAATTCAAACTAGAATTTGATAGGAAGGATTAATTTTAGATAATTTCATCAGCAAATGTGGTTGGAGTTCAACTATTGGGAGATAATAAAATTCATTGGATTTTTTTGTAAATTGCTAAACAAACACTAAAGTATCCAAATATTGCTATCCGTAGCACTGACAACAATGAAGACTTTAGTATTTGAATACAAAGAATCAAATATATGATCTGATTTTCTCACCATTAAGCTTAACAGATTTTATTTTCAACAAATATGGGCCAGGCAGAGTCTGTGCATATGTCCCCTTCCCTATGGAATATTCATAATTTTTTAACATTATTTAAATAAATATTTATACAAATTTTAAACTCCTAATTAACATTTAAAAACTAATTTTATTGTGAAACCCAAAATTTTTATTTGTTGTTCTGCAGAACACAAGTTGAGAACTGCTGCTCTGGAGCAAAAGAAATTAGTATGGTAAAACCTTGTTATTTTGAAACTTGAGGGACCAAAACTCCACGTCTTTGAATTATCTGGGTTCAAATTATCCAAACTTTTTTCAAATTAAAGTTTTTTTTTTTAATTCTCAAATAAAATTATGAAGTTATACAAGTTCACCCATTCCTTTACAAATGCATTACTATTACAAGTTATTTCTTAAAAACTGTCAGTCAGCATATACTTAGTGAAAACAAAACTACAAGGGGTGTTCAAAAAGTATTGAATCTTTGATCAGCAAAAATGCATTTATTGAGTTTGAGATACAAAACCCTAATCCCCTTCAAAGTAGTATCCTTGACACTTCTCCCACTGCTCCTGCCATTGCTTGAAACACTGCTCAAATGCATCTTTTGGAATGGCCATCAGCCGGTCCGTCACATTCCGCACGATGTCTTCTCTTGACTCAAATCAGGTTCCTTTTAGGGGCATTTTCAACTTGGGAAATAGCCAAAAGTCACACGGAGCCATGTTGGGAGAGTATGGAGCATGACGAACCACAGGAATGTTGTGTTTAGCAATGAAAGTCTGAATCAGCAGATATGAATTTCACAGACACTCTCTTCATACCCAAATCCTCAGTCAAAATTGAATGTACCGATCCAATGCTTACTCCTGTCTCATTTGCAAGTTCTCTGACTGTGATACGACGGTCCACCATAACCAAAGTCCGCCCTTGCTCAATGACAGTCTCATTTCAGCTTGTTGAGGGTCTGCCTGAATGCGGTTTGCTGTCCACTGATGTGCAGCCATCTTTGAAGCAGTTGTATCATTCCTTTATTTGTGTGTTGCTCATGGCATAATCCCCGAAAGCCTGTTGAATCTTGCAAATGGTTTCCACTTGAGTATCACCAAGCTTTTGGCAAAATTTGATGCAATATTGCTGCTCATGTTGTTCATTCATTTTCCAACTTACTGGAATCCGACAAGCGCTCACTATACGTCCACACTCATAGGCCGACTCCCAGTGACTGACGCTTCCTGTGGGTGGGAAAAAATTCAGGACTGCTCATGACTGTCCCCCTCCACATCTCCACCAAAGGAAGCCTCCCATGTGTCATTGGTTTACACAGGAAAAATAAAGGTCCAATACTTTTTGAACATCCCTCGTATATTCAAAGAAAGATTTGAAAATAATGTATGAATGAAGCTTAAGTGAATAAGAATAAGAATAAAATCTTGAATTTCGTCTAGAGGATCAATGGCTCATTTTCCATCTTAAGTTTGGGATTATGAAAATTGTGATCTGATGAAAACAAATTCTATTAATTAATGGATAAGTACACATTTTATCATGAATACTCACATATATTTAATGGACTTTGAAATTATTGAAATGATAGATTTTTATGAAAATGTCCAAAATAATTAATTGCCAAACAGATTTCTTTCATAAAAATAAAAAAAAATAAAAAATTCTATCTTCATTGGCAATGTGTACAATGTCCAAATGACCTTGAATGGACATCCAATAGATCAATAATATATAATTGGTAAAACCAAAAACGAAACTGCCACTTGGGAATGAAAACTTTCCTTATAAATATTTAATATGATGGAAGATTTCAAATTGAACAATATTTTTGTGAATCACAAGAACAAAGCAATCGATGAAGATTGCTTTCTTCTTGTGTTTTGTTCGTTTTTGTGCCTATTTTCCATTCGGCACACATAATGCTGTTTTTATTTTTGACCCTTAGATATAAATTCCATTAAGTGTGCTCAGTCCCATCAGAGAGCACTGACATTGTAACTTTAATACCTCTGTATATTGAAAATGAAGAAGGGACTCCTATTTTTTACATTTAAATGAACCCTTATTACATTTTTGGATTCCTCACTGCAATTAATGGAAAATGGCAAAGTTTCATCAAAATTGGCCCATTAAATTTTGAAAGCAAACTTGATTCTATAGCAAAGCCCATAGAAGAGGTGCTAGTAACCATGGAACATTGCATGATGAAGTCACGTGATTCATGCGATATAGCTTTGTCATGCATGCTCATGAAATGACCTTATATCTCGAAAACGAAGTCATAAACTCACATTTTTTATTACATTTTTTTGAATTCCTCATTGCAATTAACAGAAAACGGCAAAGTTTCATCAAAATTGATCAAACAGATTTTGAGAACAAACAATTCTGTAAGCCACATAGAAGAGGTTTCTCTAATGCTCCACCTCAAATATAATACATTAGTTAGTTGATAATTATTTCTAATATATTATCATCAGCAAGTACAAAAAAAACCAATTAATTAGACTGCAGATATTCAGTTTCAGTAAAGCTACTATCAATGTATCCTTAGTCCATACAACTGATTTTCTTTGAAGGCAAAATAAAATGGTTCAAACATATATCTGTATTCCAGTATTTGAAGTTATCCAAATACCGTAAAATACCGGCAAACCAAATTAGGAATGTGGATAAAAAATATATCTAATCATTTGCAATTTAATTCAACCAATTGTTAAAATTAAATTCTAACAATAATTATAAAACTTTATGTAAATCACATCAAAACATTTTACCTCAAGTAGATATCTCAATTAATGCTTCTTCTAACTTTTTTCTTGCTTGATGAACTTTCTCTTCTTGTTTTCTAATATCATCATCTGTTACAACTAATGCCTAATAAACATAAATTAGTTTTTCTTTGTATAAGTAAATGTAATTATATACAGAAAATGTTGATATTTTATCAAAACTAAAAATATAGTTTTTATTATTATATAATTTCTACAAATATTGCAGATAACATTATTATTGAGAATTTAAATAACAGACGAAAATTTTATCAATGTGGATGAGATAACTAAATTTTGATTGCAAGTATGACTTTTTGAGGATCCCAGGTGAATGCATGCAGTTAATTTAGATTCTTCTGCAAGTGAATTTTAATAAACGATATATTAAAGTATTTATTTAATATTTAATCTAAACTTTACTTAAATACTCATTTGGTTCATTTATGAAGCTAAATTGCAAAAGAATAATGTGCTAACAATGCAGGGATGGATCAAGCGCTATTTTACAATTTTCTTATTTATTTTGCAAAATATATTTAATGATTACAAAGAAATAAAGCCAATGTATTTATTAAATATTAGTAAATTACATTAGTAAATAAAATAAATTATTAATGAAAATGCTCAGCTTTTTGTTAGTATTTTTCTTACTATCAGAATTATCCTATATGATTTATAAAATAAAAATTT
>NW_019389630.1:4660-5257 GCF_000671375.1 Centruroides sculpturatus
TCACAGAAAAGCAAACTTAGGGCGTCGTACTCGTAGCGCCATCTGTTGGACATAAAAGCCTTAACCTAGATTATATATTTTAATTTATATGAATGTTTAACGGAATAATATACAGCCTATGTCCACCCTGAGGTTCCATTCTAAATATTGGTGAAAGAATTTTTGAAATCGGATGAGTAGTTTCAGAGATTACCTGCTGGAAACAAACTTACATACATACATACATACATACTTACTTACAAACATTACCTCTTTATAATATTAGTATAGATTACAAATAATGTATCAGAATTTCAGTTATACAGTAGAGCGTCGTTTATCCGAAAGCTGGTCAATTGAAACGTCGGTTAATCAAAAGCATTCCAGTCGGCAAATTTAAATTTCCGCTAATGCTGTGGGCTGCTTTGGCTATGTCGTGGGCTAATCTAATATTTTTTTTGTTGGTGTGTGTGTGTTTTAGCTGGCAGCACTGGCACTTTTGTGTAGTGTTTTTCTGGGAACTGTGTGTCGTGCTGAATTGAACGTTTTTGATACTAGATTAACTTCTAAAGTATTTTTTTTTTGTTTTTATATTTTTCAATATATTTATTTTGTTTG
>NW_019389631.1:0-1235 GCF_000671375.1 Centruroides sculpturatus
AAAGAATATTTTAATCATTTTTTATATTTAATAATATTAATTTTATTTATAGATATAATATTCAAACAAAATATAATATCTATTTTAGGAATCAATATATTGCACAGTACATTTAGTAAATGAAACAGTTTTTATTCTGTAGAAACATATCGACAGAATTTATCGAACAACAATAAAAAACAAATTTTTTTCACTTTATTTTTACATTATAAGCACTATTTTAAAAAATTGAATAAGGCAATTTCCTAAATAAACACATACATATTTAAATTTACATTTCTAAGCAGAAATAATATTTACAACTTGAAAAATTCGTTAAATTTACATGTTTATTTTTAAAAATTGTAAAATAACAGCATGAAAAATAACTAGAGCATCAATCTGTTTTAAATATTGTAAGAAGATAATAAGAAAGTTTTACATTAAAATTTGAAATAAAAAAAGTAACTTATTCTTTAACAATAATAAATTATAATTGTTCAAATTCAGCGTTTTTCAAAAATTTCTCAAGGGAATATTTCTTACAGCTTTTAAATCTATTTATCTGATCACGATTATTTTACATTATTTTATTTAAATTTCTTTAGGCATTTGATTTTCCATAATGGATGATCTTTTACTAAGCAATTTTCTGTTGTCGTTTATAATTAATTACATTAGTGAAATATATTACTTTTCAGATTTCAACAAGTTATGAATAAAATTTTATCCTTTACTAATTATGAGGCGTTAATTTTAGAATTTCGTGTTCTAAAAGCCAATCGATATTATTACTGACATTTTGCCACAGGGAATTTTCCCTCTTTAAGTAAAGGAATATGTATTATATATAGTACATATTCCTTTATATAATTACTCCATTCCTATCTCACATGAAAATGGAGTTTTAATGGAAAATAGAAACTTTTCAAAGTTAGACAAAAATCCGATTATGTCACTTATAAATTTTATGATAATTACGCAAATGAAAGTAGTAACATATTTCATAACTTTAGAACTTCTGTAACGCAATTACCTTCAAATTTCACATACCTGTACAGATATTTAAAAATCAATGCTAAAAATTTCCGATTGATTATATTTAATCTTAAAATTCTCTCTCTTAAATAAATAAAATTTAATTTAATTATTGGTGTCTTTTTCTGAAAGAAATTAATTAATGAAAAGCGGAATAATTTGATTTAATAAAATAGAAAAAAACATAAATTATTAGATTTATTTATTTTTTATATTAC
>NW_019389631.1:2053-4248 GCF_000671375.1 Centruroides sculpturatus
TTTATGACAAATTCGTTCCGGTAAATTAAAATTTTTGCTAAAGTAAATTAAAATTTATATCAATAAGTTAAAACTATAGTAGATAAAGGTTAACTTTAAAATATTATACAATAAGATATTTTATCTGCCATGAATAATTTACATGTAATTGAGCATTGATTATGTTATACAATATTTATTATTTTTGTAATATCGTTATTATAAAATATAATATAATTGATATTATACGAATCAATACTAAAAAAAGAAGAATGTTTTTTGTATGTATAATTTAAGATTTTGAATAAAATATTTTTGCATTTTTATTTACATAAAAATGTATGACTAATAATTTCTATGTTCAAACTTATTAAAAGTTTCTATATATAATATATATATCACTTATACTTTACTAGAAACTTATAGAATTTTTAAATTCATATTTCTAATTTCTACGAATTTAAAATATTTAGTCTAAAATTGTTAATTGAATCTTCTTTCTCAGTATTTTAGATTAAATTAAACATTTTTATAATTAAAAGGGATTTAAATTTTATTTATAACATAAGCTTTTGAAGTGCGTTTCGCTATTTTCGTCATTTTGAAACTCATAAACTTTTTAATGATCTACATAAAATATTTAATTTATTATTTAATTTTATAACCGATAATACATTTTTTTTAATGTAAGCTTGTTATTCTTTTATGTCTGTTTTATAAAACAGACATAAAAGAATAACAGAGCGCAACAAAACTAAACATTCATTCATTTATAAAATCTGAAACTTAGTTATAGTTTGAACGTAAATTGTAAAACAAATAAAATAAAATTTGTAAAACAGAATATGGCATGCATAAATAAATTAGAGCTGGCAACAGAAACGGTAATTATGTGAATTAACTACCGGATATTTTAGCCTTATAGTAAACCATTACGTTGAGATTAAACTAAAAGTGAATATATACCCACATTATTAAATATAAACGTATTCTGTAAGCATTAATGGCACGTTTTGTGCAAGTAGATCTTTCTGATGACATCATTTATAAGATAATATTTGACAGAAGAAACATGCTATTTACTTTAGTTAATCGAAGAAAAAGTTAATCTTTAATATAACACTTATTAAAATAATTAGTTTATTTGCTGAATACTTTTCATACAAAATAAATTAAAGCATAAAAATTGCTAAGTTTTCGACTGAATTAACCTAAAATTGTAACAAATGCTTCATTATATTTATTCCAAACACTTCATGTTGACATTTAATATTTATTTATTTATATTTTTTTTATTGAAAATTAGGTAGGTATTCCATTCTACTAAATTTGCATAAGTCGAAGTTGCAAATTTGGCGTAAATTAATATTTTTTAAAAAACTGTATTTTAAGGGTTTATAAACTATAATTCACAGAAAAAATAAAAATAAATTAAATTTTTAATAAAAATTATATAAAAATAGAATTAATATTAAATAAAAAGAAATGAAAAATTACTTTCAAAACATTTTAGAATATAATTAAATTAAATTTATTATTTAATGTAAGTTAGTTTTTATTTAGAAAATTTTAGTTTCTTGATATAGCTATTTAGTTTTTATTAATATATTGAAACGTTTCCATGTTATTTTATATATAAATACTGTATTAAATCTGTAAACGATAAAGAAAAAATGACCAAAATAAATATACAGTAACAAAATAATATTCAGTTGAAAAATATAAATAAAATATTTTTATGTCTTACTTATGTGATGTAATTTATTTACAACAATAATAAATATTTTCATGGTATGAAAATAACAAAACTAGGCAGAAAATATTTTTTACGGTGAATATATGTTGATAACACATGTCTATCTGTTCGTGTTACACATAATATTGAAATGATTTATGTATAATTTGAAAGAAATATTTTCGTATGTCATATTCTATATTATTGCAAAAAGTTGTCAAAAAATATATTTGAAGAAATATACCATTTGATACGAGTGAATTTTGTTCAAGATATGTATCAAATATATTATTCATTCCATTTTCATCAAGAAAGGAAAATATTTTTATAGGCAAGTTATCAACATAACTGCAACTAAGCAGGTGTTTTATTAATTAAGTTATATGAATATAAGTAGCGGCTCTAAAAGAAAAATAATTCTATATTTGTTTATTTTCGTAAAGAAAAAAGTAATTAAAAGTTAAATAATACTTCTATAAAA
>NW_019389632.1:0-4266 GCF_000671375.1 Centruroides sculpturatus
GCATTTTTTTAATATTTCAGGCTGTCACTGAAGAGGTCCATAAGAAAACAACAGTTAAACAGACCACAACTACAAAAACAGAATATCGCTGTGTTCAGTTACAGAATATCCCTATCCCATCTGTCAAAGGAAAGGTTACAGGTTAGCATCATTTTATAACATATTTAAGTCTTAATATAGAACTTCAGTTTCACTCCAGAATTAAATTCTCTAACATCAGGTTGATTATAAATCATTCAGGATGTTTATATTTTAAAATTTTAATTTACAGTTAAATTAATATTTAAAAAAACTTCATAAATAACTATTTATACAATATATGAATCATGATTTTTTTCTATTATTTTTAATTAGCTGAAGTCATCATGCCATCTGGAAAACAAGATAAGCCTGTTGTTGTTGATAATAAAGATGGTACGGTTAGTGTGAAGTATGATCCAAAAGAAGAAGGTCTTCATGAATTGCATGTTAAATATAATAATGAACATATTCAGGGTAAATAATTGCCATTCATTTTTCAATAAAAGTAAATTTGCTACTTTTTTAAAATACCTTAATTTTCAAATTTCAGGTAGTCCATTTAAATTCCATGTTGATACTATAACTAGTGGTTATGTAACTGCTTATGGTCCTGGTTTAACACATGGTATTGCTGGTGAATCATGCAATTTTACCATCTACACAAAGGAAGCTGGTGCAGGTAATGATTAATTTACTTAAATATTAATGTCAGATCCACATTATATTTATATGCATATATACAAACAATATTTAAAATATCAAATTATTAAGTAACTATCAATTTATATTAAACACGTTAGAAAAGTAAAGGAAATATCTTATTGAAGAAATCAGAACTGTATTTTTGATATGTAGATCTCAGCAGTTTAAATGGCTTTTATTACATACATATAACTATAACATTTAGAAATACTAAAGCATTTACGTCGATTTAAAGTAATGTTTTCCAACTATTTTTAGTTGATAATTTATTACTTTATCAGGAAATCATGACATTATCCAGGAACAGATTTTACATCCTCCAGAGAATCAAAATCTATTGGTTGAAAAACACTGACTAAGACTACAAAATATTTATAGAACCAGAATTAATGTATTTTTTGAAAGTACTGAAGTCATTTTTAAATTTGTTATATAACATAAGGAAGGTTGTTTGAATTTTTCCATTATTCATTTGAAGTAAAAATTTTAGTATAAAAATATTTTCTATCAAGATATTTAGAAATATGTATTACTTTTTACATTAAATAATTTTAAATCTTATTTTTATTTTTGAATATTATTATTTTGAACTCCAATAAGAATTATTTACTTGTGATTTGTTGTTTAATTCATCTAGAAATAGCCTTAGACTAATTGCCAAATTTTTCCCACATTTGAATGGAGGTGTATAGTTGAGTCAGTTGTTATGGAATCAACTACACAAGCCTTCATTTTAAATAAAAGATAAATTTAACTCAAACGATCATTTAAATGAATGCTATTTTTAAAATTTTACAGTAATCAACCCGAATTTTTTATTTTATGAAATTTTAAAGGGCAAAATATTAATTAAAATGGCAAAAATGGAATATTTATATAATAGTTATCCATGTTAATATAAGTTAGTGGAATATATTTAACCAAATTGTCAGCAGTTTTAGATTTCAATATTGTATTTTAAAAGATATCAATATTTGTGCTTACCGTGTTCATACAATGGTGGATCTATACAATGGTTAATATGGCTTGAGCCTAGGATCCCAAGACATAATACAAAGTGTATACTTGTGTTATGCAAACAATACAATACAAATGTAAGAATTTCTTGTTAAAATGTAAAAAATAATTCTAATGTTGTTATTGGCTATATTATACCTACTTAATTATTTTACTTAGTTAACTTTTGCTTAATGCTTGTAATACTTAATAGCATTAATAAAATTTTAACAGTTAATAATGATTAATAAAATGTTTCTTTCTATATAATACGTCTCTGTAATCCAAAAAAATATGGTAGACGGACTCACAGCCAATTTTCAGTTAGGAACTACACTTTTATTTTAAAAAATGACAAATGCGTTTCAGGTTGGTACAAACATCCAACCCCTCTTCAGTGCTAATTTTTTAAAAAACAATAAAAAACAAAAATAGTTAGTACATGACATCAAATACACAACAAAAAATTTTCTTGCGTACTTACTCTTAAAAATAAAAATTGTGTATGGTCCACCAACACATCTATAACACCCACACCTGTTTTTCATCTATACATCTTAGAATTATCGTACAAGCTTAAAGAGCACTTGAAGTGTTTAATACTTCCGCATAACATCACTTCTAAAAACAAATTATTTTATGACTATTTTGTAGAATTAATAAAGGTGTACAAAAACAATATATTACTGTTATTAATATATTACTTACTTTTTATTTTTAAGAGTAAGTACGTAAGAAAATTTTTTGTTGTGTATTTGATGTCATGTACTATTTTTGTTTTTTATTGTTTTTTAAAAAATTAGCACTGAGGAGGGGTTGGATGTTTGTACTAACCTGAAATGCATTTGTCATTTTTTAAAATAAAAGTGTAGTTCCTAACTGAAAATTGGCTGTGAGTCCGTCTACCATATTTTTTTGGATTACAGAGACTTATTATATAGAAAGATCTAACATACAGCAATCCAGTTATATAGTAATAAAATCTTGCTTCATTGTAAAATAAATTTTTTAAAAACGTATTTAAAAATTTTTAAAAAGTGTCTAAAGAAATTTCAAGTCCAACCAGAAAGTTAGATCTGCTCCTTTCTATACAGACTTTTTTTTTTTTTATTAAATTATACATTTAATTAAAAGAATTTACTGATTGACTTTAGTAGTTTTTAAACAGTATTTATTATATAAATTGTTTAATTTATTCATAAAAATATATTTCTAAAACTTTGGCAAATTTTATGCAATTAGAAATTTGTTTAATAATGTAATTTTAAAACTGATAATTATTAAGTGCTTTGAGTAATAATTTNAAGAAAATATATCTTATATATTTGTTAAAATATATCTGTTGAGTTTTATTTTTGAAAGAGAGAATTAAATTTATAAAATATGGAAATATGCTAAAATTAGAATATTGACCAATTGCATCATCAATCTTAGATTACAACTCTTAACGACTAAATAATCATTAATCTTTATTATTTGTTTATTAAATGAACAGAAAATGGATTGTCTTAACTACACTGAATTGAAAATACAGTTGAAAGTATTGTGTGCAGCTGGCAGCATGATTCAAATGCACATGTCCAAAGAATGACCTGTTTAATAATGTATTTATGTGACAGGTTAAATTATCAACATACTACATTGAAATTAAAAATAATGGTGTGGACACAAGTTTTTGCTGGATATAGTGCATGTAATTAAGTTTAAATACAAAAATAATTATGAAGTTTTTTTGCCAATAATAGAGGTGGTTCTTGGCTTTCAGAAAGTTACTCTTTTGTACATAACATTTTAATATTTCTAATTTGCTTTTTATACATTTTCAGTGGCATTTAATTTATATTTTTCACCTTTCATAAATCAAATCATTTGTTTTTTTTAAATAAATTTTTGTAAACTTAAGAAAAATCATTGTTAAATAAGAAGTGGTAATACACAATTATTATTTAATGTCTGCTTATTAATAACAATTGTTTATCTGCAGAGTATTAAATTGCACTAACATCATAAATAATTTGTGAAAATTAATTTTTTTTCTGTTTTTCTGTAATCTGTTATTTTATTGTTTTAAGTGTTTCATTCATTGTAACATATTCATTGCAAACAATCAAAACTTCACTATCCAATAAGAGATTTTATAATTTTTCTTTTTAGTTCTTTGAGAATGGAATTCTCTTTATAATATGCAAAATTATCTTCACTTTCAGACATTGACTCTCAGACAATGCTTTCCTAAAAATATGCTTTAAATATTTCCCTGCTGGAAAATTTCTTGAAATATTAATATTGTCTTCTTGATTTCAATTTTATTTATTTTTTTAATGATTCATTATTTTTTGTAGGTGGTCTTTCAGTTGCAGTTGAAGGACCTTCTAAGGCAGAAATAAGTTGTAATGATAATAAGGATGGAACAGTTGGAGTTTCATATCTTCCAGTAGCTCCTGGAGAATATAAAATTATGGTGAAATTTGCAGATAAACATATTAAAGGAAGTCCTTTCACAGCTAAGATTACAGGTTTGTTTTATTTGTAGTTCATAAAATATTT
>NW_019389633.1:0-4251 GCF_000671375.1 Centruroides sculpturatus
CAAAATTGTTTTCAAAGTAAAGGGCCAATATTATGTAACAGGTTTATTTCATTAGAGGTTGAGAAACACTAGAATAAAACAATTGCATCATATCTTTAGTATTTGTGTATTTCATCTGTTGGAAAAATACATCAGGTTACATTTTATTCATCTGAAGTATACCAAACAATTCCAATATAGCCATGTACTAGTCAGCTTTTGTTGTTTTTTCTTGAAAGAAAAATTGCTTCAAAATTTTGTCACAGTATAAATGAAAACTTTTGAAGTTGCTGTTTTCAATGCAAAAATCTTCTTGCGACATCTGTCCTGGTTAACTTTTTATTAATTGTCTTAATTTGATCAATAGATGACATTCCACATATTAATTTCATATTTCTATATAATTTTGATTAGTCTTATTATTTGGCATTTCCTTTGTTCTTTAAGCCTATATGTTTTTGATATTTTACAAGTACTTTATCAATGACACTTTATAGTACCATTGATAAATGGCCATTAGCATGATAGCATCAATTAGTCTTAGGTCTTTCTTACACTTTTTATTTTTCTCAGACAGTGTTGACATTGTAGCAGTTCTGTTTAAGACTATAGTGCATTAATTAATACCAACCCAGAAAGTATAAATCTAAACTTTATTTTCATATTACATTAATTTTCAAAATTACTTCTGACAGAATGAATAAAATAACTCATACAATTATTTGAGCACACCAAATTTTTTCATATTTAGTAAACTATTTTCAGAACAACTTAATCACAATGAAATTATAAATTTCAAAGAGTAATTTTAATCAAAACTTGAAATATACAAACATTCTTATAAAGAACTAAGTTATGTATAGAAAGATTTTAAATTAAATATACAGTAGGCCCTCAATTTAATGGACTGGATTTAACAGACAAAAAATTTTTGTTTTTGTTCTGCAGGAAAAATTTAGAATTGTTTGTTTTATTCATGAATTGAGAACAGTTGGGTCAGTGAATCAGCATTAGTTACGTTGCATAGTTTTGATATATTTAATTAAAATAAAGTGTGGTTTCTGTCATAAATTTATTTTTATATATTAATTAACACATATTTTAATGGTATATATAAATTACTCCATGTACAGAACATTATAATAGCATTTTAATATGTCCTATACATAGTAAATTTGTTATTAATTATTTTGAAATAGTGGATGCCCCTTTCCTAATTAGTGAGGCAATTCAAGGCATATTATATATATTTATATTAAGATATACACAAAATTTTGAATGATATAGACAGGTCTAAAAAAATAAATATTAATTATTACAAATAGAAAATATAAAAATATTTAATAACATTTCAAGTATCCAGAATTTTATATTTTGATAAGAAATTTAAAAAATTAGATTGCCGAGTGAAGATATGAAAAATTTTCTGTATATGGTTAAATTTAAGAAGAAAGGAATTTTTAAATTAATTATATTTGATAGAAATGGGACGAAAATGAATTGTTTCTCTGGCTGTGAAAAATTATTGTCGATCATACAAATCAATTTTAATTTGATTACTGATCTTATCTGACAATTATTTGCATAAATTAAATTTGAGTTATTTATTTTTTAAATCATGATTAATTGTTTGTTTGTTTTTTTATTATCATTTTAATTTAATGAAAATTTATTAATATTTGTGATTTTTCACTGTAAAAAATTTAAAACTTTTAAAAATTTATGTACAATATTACTTTTCTTAAATAAATATAAAATATGTTTATTCTTAATATAGTTGTTATTAATAGGAACAAGACAATAAACATCTGGTAGGAAATTAGCAGTTACATCAAACATTTCCTTTGTTTATATTAGACATAAGGTTTACATGATGATTATTTCCATAATGTATTTATTTTAATTTTAGTTGTAGCTAATTTTTGAAAACTATTATGAACAATTTGACAAAATTATTAGAAATATTCATTAAAACATGTTATTTTGTGTTATTAATTTGAAAATAAAGAGCTTCAGCAGACCAATTTAGAGTTGATAGTGTTGATTAAATTTCACATTTATGCAGCTGATTTATTATAAAAATATTTTAAAAAATCATACTATAGTTGCAAACCTTTTTAAATTTTTAATCACTGGATAATTAGTTAAACTTAATCTCTAATGATTCTTTAATAATTTTTAAAATAATAAAAACCTTCATTCTCAGAAGTATATATCTGATACAGACTAGCAGAAGTTTCTAATTTGATGGTGAATTAGTATCTTTGTCTCTGAATATATGCTGATTCTGCCTTACCATAATTTGTATTTGTTTTGCTCTTCACAGATTTTTTAGTTGGGTGTAGTTTTTGGAAGGTTTTTATATCCTCTAATTGGATTGTTGTTTTTTTAAAACCAGTTTGTTATCTATAAAAAAAATATTTTGTATCATTCATGAAACAAAATATTGTGCTTGAAATTCAAGACATTTTGATAACTAACTTTGTCAAGTTACTGGCCTCTTTAGATAAACAGAATTTTATAAATCACCTTTGAATAAATAAGAAAATGATTTATTAAATATAAATTCCATATTTTTTTCAACTAATTTTATAAAAATTTTATTGTTTATTGAAGTTGCATTACAGTTGTTCTTTTAACATGTATTAGTTAAATTATTAACATTAAAAAGAAAAATATACAACTTGTTTTCTTAATAATAATAATAATAATAATTGAATTGCTTTGTTTTATAAGATGTAAAACAGAGGAAGAACATAAAATTCTCAATTATATGAGGCAGATTATATAAATTGAGTTGAGTAATTCTTGAGATTTATAACTGATGAATAAAAGCAGTTGGAATAACAATAAACATTATAATGAACATATTAAATCTGCTATAAAAATGACAACTCTTTTAGATGTAAATGTAGATTGATTTTAAAATAGTCATAAAATATTTAATAAATTTTCAAAAGATATAATCCTTCTACTCCAGTTTTCATATTGTAAGTCCAATAATATATCAGTAAATTTATAACAAGCAAAGAAGANTCTTGTGTTGTTCAAATTATAAAAGAGCACATCCCATTGGTATGTTGTTAATATGCATTATTAATTACAGATTGTTGTTATGTATAAATGAAAATATTTTTTAATTAATTACACATTAAATATACATTAAAAATTGTATATTTTTATTATGTTTCAATTTAGATACAACAGCTCGATTTATCTAAAAATAGGCTGAATAATTTGGAGGATTTAGCTCCTCTTGTGACAGTATGCAAAAATCTGAAAATACTAATATTAAAAAACAATAAGGTAATTTTAATACTGGATTTGATTATTTTGTTTATTATAAATGTAATTGTAAATTGTGTTTTAAAATTATTTTTGATGATGCAGCTGAAGAGAATGGCCGTACTTGATGCATTGAAGGGATTGGATTTAGTTGAGCTCACATTGGACGGTAATCCTTTGTGTGACAATTATAAGGACCAATCAACTTATATCAGGTAAGATATTTATGACCATTTAATGAAACTGGAAGAAGAAGCAGCTTCTACTCCTGAATGGTCTGTATGTGTAGAAGCAAGTGCTGTCCATTGGAAACAACAGTAATATATATATTAAAATAAAACTTAACATCTGAAAATATACACTTAAAATATGACATAACCATACATGGCAATATTTGCAGATAATTTAATTAATAATTTTATATTAAATATGTCAAAAGTAAGGCATCAGTATCGAAATGGAAGAGAAAAAAAATAGTGAAGATTTAGAAGCACTTACAATAAATCAGCTTTATTTCTTGAAGAAATAATATCCTCTAGTTCATAAATGATTGTACAAAATATTGTATTTTATTAAGAATGTATGATTTGCCATCGAAAAGAATTGCTGGAAAAAGTTCTCTTATCTGTACTGTTAGCCAAAGACGGTGGCCGAGCTCTTGGAGTCGCTCACTATCAGGCACAGGCAGGAAGAGATTTAAAATAGGATGAAAATCTTGTTCCAGCTCAAACTAGATGTGGCAAAATCAGATAGATCATGGAATGTAACATGCAAAAAACAGAGGATATAAGATCATTAGAATGAGAAGACAATTCTGAAATGCTGAATATGTGCAAAATGTGCTTCTGCATTTGAAGAAAAGATAGATACATGCCAATACTTTTGAAAATTTTAATATATTTTTAAATTAATTAAATTCTCATAAATTAATCCAGTAAATTTTTAATTTTTCTTTTTTTACAGGTACTATACAATATATGACTCTAG
>NW_019389634.1:0-4309 GCF_000671375.1 Centruroides sculpturatus
TTTTAAATCCTGATAATGCTCAACGAAATCAGGAAATGTAACTTATGTTATTTTAATAAAATGAAATGAATGAACCTCACAATATTTTATTATAACCGCATTATGTATCTTATTACAAATTTCTATACTACACGTGGAAAAAAGACAAGATTGCTATTGCGTATTCAAATATTAGTGGCGGAGTGGAAACGCTGTATCGTCAGCATCCAAAAAGCCAGATTCGCACATGCGTTTTACAGAGCACCAACCTCACCCGGTTTAACCGGTGGAAGCCTACGACCTTGGGTCGATGCAACACATATAACGCTTCCAATTCTATCCGGGACCGGTTCTGGGCTGTTAGCCGCCCGCCCGCTAGATATTTGGCCGATTACGTGAATAACGAGTAGATTTATAACTTAACCCAACCGATAAGAATTTACTGGTATGTTTTTACGATAGTTCTGTATAGTTGACTGGAGTAAAAAAATCCATTAAAATATTTGATATATTTATTCCGCTCTCCGATTTTATATTACCAGATTATATTAACTGGTCTTTCGACTAATAGTTCAAACTTAACTATAGACAATATTTGCCGCTAGTTGGCGCCACTGTTAGCAGAAGAGCGTTATTCTTGCTATGTATATACCGAGGTCAGTGATTTCGACCTATAATAATTGTTTTTTTTTTAGCTACATAAAAATGCTAATATGCTTTGTGCTAGGATGCAAGGCAGGATATGTCATCGAACAAGAAGAGATTTCTTCCGTGTTCCTAGCGATAAGATTGAGAAGTGGATGCGATGCATATCCATCAATCTTCCCTAATTGTTCTAAGTACGTTAGTAAGTCTGTACCTCAAAAACGATCAAATGAAGAATTATCTAGGAAGAGATCCCGAAAAGACAATAGCAAAGGTAAATATTTATATGTTTTTTATGTAATCTTAATCCTCAGTGAGCTATGTAACTTTTTGCCCTTCCTGAGTCGCAGTGGGTTTCTCGGACCCTGTGTTTTAATATAAAATTATTAAATTTTATCTATCGCGTAAAAAACTACAATTTCACCGTTAAATTCTGCGCTTTGTTTTCTTTCTTTCTTTCTTGCTGTATTGATGACAAAATTTTGTTTTTAATGTTTATTTTTATATAATTTGATAGCTAAGCGACACGATGTCGCGTAGCTATCATTCTTTTATTTATATTATTCCATAACGTTTAGGGTCTAATTAGCTAACTTCTAGTTGTTTGATTCTGTTTGAACGAGTAAGCATTTTCTCAGAATTGTCTGGTGGAAAATTAACTCTATTGTTCCCTCTACGTAAATCAAAATAAAACTGTAAAAAAATGTTAGATAATCGCTATTTTCGTCGTTTTTCAGCTCCAATTTAGCTCTAATTTACATATTTATTGACGTTATTTAAACGAATAAGTGTTTTGATAGAAACATTTCGTGGTAAAATTGCCCGCAAAACTAAAATACTTTTGGTTTAATNATGAGCTTGTGGTCATCAAAATACTCTGAATACACAGAATATATACAAAACAGAGATAAAAATTAGTTTGTGCAGAAAAGAGCAGAGAACATAAAGATGGTAACTAGTTGCACAGACAACTTCGTGGCTACTTTGTACATACCAAGGAAGTTAAAAACACATGCACGAATGACACCAACCCGATAAGTTTCTTCGTGTTATTTAATTTCATTATTTATCACAACCATAAGAATATTCTATACAAATATCCATAATCACAGAGGTTAAATTGCAGTTCTGAAAAAATAAGTCGGGATCCCATGTGTAGATCATGCTCGTAAAAGTAAAAACAGTTAAAGAAACCAACAATCTACACGTAACCCTTTGCAAAATATAGTCCCTCTGAATTCAGCCTACAAACACTCAACGGGCTTTAACAGAACAACTCTGATTGCACCTGGTAGTCGGTGCAAAGGCATTTTGCACGTTTAGCCAGCTTTTAGCCATATCTAGTAAAGTGGAAAACTGTCGATTTTTTGCAGTTTTGTGAAATATTTCCAGAGTTTTTCACTTTTAAATTCTACCACATTTTTGAGGATCTCCAAAATTCCACATAAGCCAATTTCGGGGAGCCATACCTCAGTAAGGGTCGCATTTAGACCATCAGTTCCTTTAACTTTTTTTCCTCCTAGGGACACGGCTCCAATAAAGTCCCAATCGCCTCGTTCTGAGCTGCAATTTTACCATAACAAGTTCATAAATTTGATTAAATATTTATTATTTATCAATATTCCTCTTTTAATTACAGTCATTATAGTTTCAATTCATATAAATCTGCTTATAATTTAATCATTGACTTACATGGTGACATTCAACAATTACATCTATTTATAGAATCACAGCTATTGAGTTATAAACACAAATTTCCGGAAAAACAACGTCCATTAACGCTATTAATTACTTATTACAGTAGAAGTTACTTTTAGTTAAATGATATATGTACTTGAATACGTGAAAAGTATCTAAAAGTAACTTGTACATTTTATTAGTAACAACACAATACATAAAATTACTTTAATCATTGGAATTTTATAAATGAATTTTACCGATTTGCAAATTTTGTGATATTTCGCACACTTAACATTTTATTACTGAACTCTGCGCTTATATAAAACTGTTAAGTGTTAATATGGCACGCCGTTATCGTCTGCAAGATGGCACTTTGTTACTTTCACGTTTTTATTTATTTATTTTTTAAAATTGTATTTAATAAATTTTATAAATATATTGGAATATTTTAAATGTGAAAAATTTAATTATTTATAATAATTAATAATAGTTAACACAAATAAAATTAATTTGAACTCTTTCCACCCTTTGGGCACTAAGAGGGCGTCTTTTCAGCAAGTACATCATGGGTTCGGCCAGGCCACAATGGGGCGGCCAAGTGATGAGGGACAGGGCCCGACATATCCGGACGGACCACCTCCTAGGAATTTTTTCGATCCGTCCAGATTCGATCACGGACCAGAGCGATATACTGCCATCTTGACCGCTCCCTCCGTGTCGGCACTAAAATGATTATTCCACGTCCAACATGGAAAAATCAGATGTAAATGGCAATTGGCGAGTCAAACCGGCCCGTGTAAACTTCCTGAGGTTCCCGATAACGGATGTAAACCCGGGCCTTTCAGAAACCACTTTAGTCAGTGCGTTACTAAAGGAGAGTGTACTATGCCCACCCTCGCTCTCCTTTAGTTACCTTTCTGAACTGAAGTAAAAGATACATCCAAAGTTACGTCGCTTTAGGCCAGCGACGTAACTTTTAACCAGGGCCGGATTAACCCACTTTGGGGCCCTAGACATTTTCTTCTTACGGGCCCCCTTTCTCACACTAGAAATAGAGCACACAAAAAATATAAAACAATAAATAAAACAAAACTAAATAATGTGAAAAACTAAAACAAATCTTAAATTTTTATTAATAAAAAATATTTAATACACAACAATAAATTTTAGTTTTTCTAGAAACGTTTGAACAGTTTGTTTATAAATTTAAAATATTGAAATTTGTTTTATTAAATGTCTAACAAAAGTTGTTGTAAAATAACAATATTACCTTAAAAAAATAATTGTCAACAAGACTATGTCTTGTTTATAAAATCGTACTGCTTGTTGTGTTACCAGCTTAAAGGTATGAAGGAGTACATGTCAGGAGATGCAATTTGGCACAGAGTATTAAGTGCCCAAATCATGCGTGCATAAAAAAACCTGATTTGTAGGTAATCAAGACCGAGAACCGAGTGAAAGTAAAATACAAAATGGCAACTTTCTCTACAAACAGGCAAACCGAAGTCAGGTGGTGAGAGTACCACCCACAGTCATTCAAGGAAATGGACTCTGACCCTAGAACTGAACACGTAGCATTTTCTTTCTTAAATAAAATTTGTAATCTAATTTTGTAAATTTGGGAGTGCTTCAAATATGACATTAAAACAGGGTTGTCGTTACAAGTAGGTTTTTTAACATTATCTAGTATAGTAAAATCGTGGAACCAGTAAAAATTTGACGTTATAATCAGGTTAAACTGTATATTGTTTGTGCAAAATAAAAAAAATAATTTCGGACGATACAATAGCCACGATTATATTTTTAGGCATCGACAAAAATTCAACCCGGGCCGACACACAACGGAGAGAAATTTCGAAATTGGATAGGTTAATTTCATCGAAAATGCATGGTGGATCTAAGACCTTGATGGTGGACGACCTCGTGGTCGTGGCTAGCGAAGTTTGAACGATCGCGCTCAAAAGCAGCGATACCAAAGAAGATTGGAGAATGAGAAAGAGATCCG
>NW_019389635.1:0-4288 GCF_000671375.1 Centruroides sculpturatus
TTTGTAAAATAAATGAGCCTCCTATAACACGGAATTATCTACAGTGTTATAGGAGATCTACTGTACACGCTGTCATTGCAAAAAGAAGTGTTCCACGATTAAATGCAGTTGTAAAAGCAAGGGACTCAAAGTGCCATAACAGTTTAAGTTATTGCAATAAATAATATTGTACAACGTCAATCACATAATTTATGTGTAAGTTTATTATTGTATTATTTTCTTTAATGATTTAGAATGTACTGTTCGGTTTAGGTTCAACAGTTTATTTACATGTGCTGTTACTTAAGCTTTCTCCTATTTTGACATATTAAAAAGTTGCATTTTTGTCTTAACGTAATAAAAATATTTTTATTCAACATTCACCAACAGTGCACGCTGAATGTCGACATTTTCCGGTGTAAGTGAGAAATGATAATATTTAGCAAATATTTCGTACATACACGAAACGACTGTGTGAATGCTGACATTCACAGGAGAATGTTGACATTCGCCAGATATCGGTCATTCACAGTAACACATATACTGCAAAAATAATTGTAAAATAAATGAGTTTAATCTGAGTTAAACGAGTTGTAAGGTGTTCTTTCTGACGGACCACAAATCCGGAAATCGATCCGAAATTTACTCACTTCTCACCATAACATTCACAATTGAACCATTATCTAGTTTGTTCGTCGCATCCAATCATCATAATATCACGCTTCGTTACAGTAAATGACACCGTCACATAACACCAACACTGCTTTCCGAAATCCAACCCCTAGGTCCTCGTCCTGGGAAGTGGAAACGCCACTCGATGTTTTCAAGTAGCGGCTAAAAGTAGGCTACACTGCCAGTGCCGACCCGAGGCAAGTTTTAGGATGGAGCGAGATCCTATTATGGCGCCCCCCTTGGTTGCCCCTAATTTATACCCTTTAATTTTCTTTACCACTGAGACGTCCCCTAGGACTTAGCGCCTAGAGCGGCTGCTCCGTTTGCCCTATGGTAGGGCCGGCTCTGTACACTGGTCATACACACTAGAGTTCTCTTTATCTCCTTTGTGAAACTGTCAACAGAGTTGTAAGGGATATTTACAAAATGCTAACTTTATACGGATAAAGTTTTTAAAGATATTTTCATTGAAAAGAACGGATGTTGTGTTTAAATCGTTTCATAAGAATGCTTACGATATATATAGATACGATGCTATACGATATATATATATGCTCCTTTTAACGAATCATCTAATTATCAATAATTTCGACTTTGGGATAAAGAACTGATGGATGATTCCTTTACTCTATTTTTATGGTAAACAGGAAAGCGGTTCGTCTTATTCCCTATTTACAAAAAACTATGATGCTCAAAGTAACGAGCAAAACAATTCGCCCAAAACATAGTCAAATTTTATACTGTACCTGAATGACCTTCAATTTCTCTTCCACTTTTTGTTGCTTCATGTGTAATAAGATGGAAACTGATAATATAATTTTTAAATTGCTCGCAACCTCGTATTATGTAATTTTTCGTATTCGAATGCCACAATACCGCTGGTCCGATACGAAGAAAAGGCTTTTTTTCTTTCTATCCTGTGGACCCCTCTTATATGGGTTTTGCCGGGTGACGACATATCTGGTCGGACCATCCCCAAAAAATTCCTGAGGATTTTTCGGCCCGTCTGGATTCGATCTCGAATTCCCCAGACGGTAGGCTGCTACCTTGTAAGGCAAAAGGAATTGTTGCGAATTGATGTTGAAGTCAAAAGTACAAAAGTAGTCGTTATCCTCCTACTTGGGGGAGAGAAACGACTACTAATTAATACCGGTCTAATATTAATATTTGAAAAATGATCCGTGTTAGACAGGTTGTTATGGCCCCGCACGCGTTTGAAAGACTTCATATAAAACTTGTTTAAATAATAAAATTTTGTAAAAATACGAGAATAATTGCTTTTATGTGATCCCGTAAAAAATCTGGTGAAAGCAGGTTGAAAAAGTAAAGCTTAGCAAAATCATCTAAATAAAGGAAACTTTTGAAAGTTGTGGCATAAGAATACTGAAAGCAGATTTGACAGTAAGACTCAACATGTGAATAAAGTGCACATTACACAGACCACAGCGAAATTTTGAATGAAGCAATGTCACCATTACAATAAACATCGGCCCGCTCTACTCTGTGTCTCAAAATCGTTGCACACACATTAATTTGGCTGAACGCTAGAACATCTTTCAGCAGACAATACCCTTCCCTTTGGAAGACAATACCTGGGATGACACTGTTCATAACGCGACTACGTCATTTTTCCAAACCGAAGGTGGAAATAGATTATTGCTGCCGACTCGGATTAAATTAAGTACAAATTGTAAGGAGAGCTATATATATATATATATATATCGTAAGAGAACAGAAGTCACCTTAAATGAAGAGATTTTGGAATAAGAAAAACAATACAAATTATTTGTCGCGAATTGACAATATTAATGTTACTTGCTTATCAATAACTAACGTAATTCGATCACAATGACGAAACAATGTGATAGGGTTATGTTCTTCAATGAAAATCTTATTTAGAATTAAATTTGTAACTTGGTTTGTACCTGCATTAATGAACGGGTCTACGTTAGTCAACGTTACTTCCCAGAAAAAGCGCTGACATGATACGATCACTATGAAGGAGCATGTGATCCGATTGTGTTTAAAAAGAAAATTTTGATTGTAATTCATTACGCAACTTTGCTTATACTTGTATTAATGAAACAGTCTATTCTGTTGAAAACTCGCGTTGTGAAAGAAAAACTCAATTGTCTGAATAGAGTTTTCCTGTGACGAACAACGTTGGTTAAAGATAAAATGGTTCAAATTTTAGGAAAATTTTTCTCATCCCTAAATTTGCATGAAAAATAATGATTTTATCAGTCACAACCAAAAACTGGTCTAAAATAATACATCATTGTTAAACGGAGTATAGAATGGAAGTCACGGAACACGATGTTGAATAATGATCTTAATTTGTGGTAATCTGCTTCGGAAAAAACTGATATCATTTGTTCATTTGATAACAGTCCGAAATTACTTCCGAATGCCGAATTAATTTTCAATCAACCAGACGTAGAACAGTGACTGATTTGCGACTGACTGCATCCAAGCAACAAGAGTTGTCACTTGTTCGAAGAACCGACACTAAGATATTGGGTTGATTCAAATAATGAATACATTAAGGAAATATTAAATATCGGAAAAAATACTCTTCTCTGCAATTATTTGGACAAGGAGATAGAGCCAGCAACAAAAGTACGTAACTCGAAGTTATGCCAACACTCCGTATTCAGGAAGTGATGACACCTAAGGAAGCTTTTATATACGCTTTCAAATAGTGATAGATAAAAGGTTGCCCCTCTTTTAGGCTTTAGTAGAATATCGTGAATTATTTACGAATAATGTGAATTGCTCGACCTCAGAAAGTTATACCCAACGCCCCCTAACCCATTTTCTCTTGTGTGAGAAAAGGATTGGAAATATTCTTAGGAAAACTTTTCTATGAATCTCACACTTTGTGCCCATACTGTACATTGTTCTCATCATCTGGAAACCATTAAACGCAATGTTTCCTCTTATCAGCCCCAATTTTACCTTTGGTCACCGTTCAATACCCTGCCTCTATCATAGATCTATTCATCGCGCCAGAAGGGGGCGTTATTGCTTACTTTGAGAAACGCTGAGCTAAAATAAAAGTCAATGTGTTAGAAATATTCAAGTTGTGACCTTCAATAAAAAATAAAAAATATATAAAATGTCAACATTTTATATATATTCCGTCGAATTTTTATATATAGAATTTGTCTGCCGTCGCCCCTCTATATTTCCCTAACGCCCCTCAATTCTCTTTGAGCCTTCTACTGCCCCCCTGAAAGCCTCCAGCGCCCACAAGGGGGCGTTATCGCCCACTTTGAGAAACGCTGCTAAAAAGTAAGATAACAGAATGATACATTGTAGAAAAGCTAGTATTAGATGTAACCGGGAGCGACTTTGAAATCAAATAATATGCTTATTGTAAGGAGAATCTTAATTTGTACCTGGAAAGGAAAGGTCCCTTTTCACTTGAAAGAAACTGTCATCCTCACTGCCTTTTATAAGATGCCGCATCCCTTTCGTGGCGACATCTTAAAAATGGTAGGGTGCTCTGTAAGGCCCTGGGCTGGGATGAAAAACATTCTTTTAACCATATATCCAAACAAAACAATCTTGATATTTTCGATTAATTAAAATTTAAAAGAACTAAATTATAAGGGAAAGGAGGGAAAAATTATTT
>NW_019389636.1:0-4288 GCF_000671375.1 Centruroides sculpturatus
GAAATATGAAAAAATTATATATTTTATTTGGGTTCATAAAAAAGTTGCCTTTTCATTTTAATAAATCTTATCAATTTTACAATAATAGTAGTAATCCATAACAGAACAGGGTGTCTATAAAGTAAGTCCCATTTTGAGTTACTTCTAACTCATTGCATAAGAGATATACTCAGGTGTCACATATAAGACCATGCCTTTTAGTTGCAATTACTACCATTGGCCACTAGAGGCATGTTCCAGTGCTGAGAAAGTTTTTTGTGTTCTTCATTTTGACAGCAATCAGTATTCTTCTGTGAACCGCCGCGGAGGTCGGGAACCGTTGACTCTCCCTTTTCGGCTACACGTCGTTAAACCTGCTCACTTGTCAAGATGCCTAAATTTTGAATGCGGTCCCAAAGAGTCGGGATTCTTTTTGTCAGGTTGAGTGGAGGAGGTGAGAGGGGTCGTCGATGAGGCTTAGGCAATATGCGAGTAAATGACACCATTTAACAATGGAAACAACGATTTATTAGACTAACGAAAAAATTAATGATTACAACATTTAACATCTTGAGAAATGAATTTAGTTCGCTAGCTCCTAACTTGTGGAGAGAGAGTTTACATTAACTGTTCCATACCTCTAGTAGATTTCAACGTAGACGTTAGGTTTATGCTTTTATTCTTCTGATCGATGCACAAAGTTAAAATTCTCTGAGATTTAATCCTTTCTGACCAGCCGTAGATGAGAGACTCCCGCGAGGAGGGGGAAAGAAGTCGCTTTTACAGCTTTGGGCTGGGGAGAGTAGTCATGTAATTCCCCATTGTGAGAGGTAGAGTTGGTCCTGCAGGTGTGGAGGTTAAAGTTGTTCTCGGGACCAAAACAAAATGACAAATTCAGACTTTAACTATAAACTTTTTGTATTGCAGCAGAGGAATGTCATTGTTCAAGGGTTGAATGTTTATATTAAAGGGGAAAGTTATAAGTTTCTATCGATATTTGATTCTTTTTTCTGACAATGTTATTTTAACGAGGAGGCGACAAATTTATTTCGCATATGTCGAAAATTTAGGGGGGGAATGAACAATTTTGGCCTTACTCTGAGGTCAGATCTCACACTTCCCAATGCAAAGCTCTTTTGGAGAAAAATTTCAACACGGGGTAAATTAATATATTTTTTCATATATAATTGGTTATCCGAAAAATAAGTTATCCGAACAAACCCAGTCCCCAATTGATTCGGATAAACGAAGCTCTACTGTAATTACAAATGGTTTACCTAAAGTGCAGAGACATTCGACAGAACACTGTTGAAAGTGAACTGCCCATAACTATCATTGTCATGTGCTTAAACCAACATCCCTACATCCAATTCTTGTAAAATAACTTTCAAAATACAATAAGATACTACATATTTCTGTTATGATTGCAAAGAAATACCATAATATGTCATCTCCAGTTCAAAACATAATAATGAAATTAAAAAGCATAACTCTCATTGTCATACACTATGACCCAAATCACTATATTCAATTCTTTTTAAATAACACAGCAAGCAGCATGCATGCTGAATACCATCAAAATGAGTCAAGCATGGACTCTGGCAATTCCTAGGTTTGCCACTATGCTTTGCTGGTGCTTGATATGCCGACAAAGACTGGCCATTTTTTAAGTTTTATATAGTAGATAGATAAAAATAATAATAATGAATTCCTATTACAAATAAAAATAATAATATACTAAATTATTGTGAGGTAACTTCCTATATCAAAATTAGGTCATAATATTAACCCCTGGACGTCCGATATTATCTGTCGGTATCGCTAGAGCAGTTGTTCTTAACCTTTTAGTGATGAGGGACCATTTATCAAAATTTTTGTCTTGTCATGGACCGCGAGCTGTTTGGCAGTAATATAGGTTCTTATAAGGTTGTTCTATAAATTAAACACGTAGAAAATTATTCGGAACCAAGATTATTATATTATTTGCGAAAGTGTTACATTAATTACATTATTTTCGTGCGATTTTTGTGACTGCATACTGTTTACCAACTGCTGAATTCTTGGTTCAGTGCTACTCAAAGGAAATGCATGTCGGCACTGGCATCCAACCGATTTCGATGTTTATTTTTAATTATCAAAAGCACTGAGAATCTTTGCTTGCTGAAATNTAGATAAAATTGTAATAAGTAGACAGTTTATTTTATTAAATATTTTTAATAATTTATAAGCATTTAGAGAAAATATTAGCCTAGATTAAGATGATGCACTATCTATCTTTAGTTCAAATTAATTATTAAGTGATAAAGTTCCTGTTATAAGAATAACCTAGAAAAATTATAGTGTTTTATTATTTGTTGACAATTAGTATAATGCTTATATGAAATTGATGTTAGGTAAACATCAATTTCATATAATATGATGTTAGGTAAACATTTCTAAAGTACTAAAAAATACTTTGCACAAGAAAAAAGTTGTACGAAAATAAAATAAAATCTATATAATTTTAATAAAGAATAAGCTGAAATCATAAATGCATTTAAATTGTCAGAAAATAAACTTACTTCTCCACTTGTTAAAGTCCACTATTTTCTGTTTTATTGAAAATGTTTAAAATGCTTTCTTTAATTTCTAAGTACTTTAAGCGTTTCAGCTCATCATTACAAGTAGAAATTATCATGGAAACCATTGTAAAATTCAAATTGAACTCTACTGATTTCAGGAATACTGCTCTTAAGAAGAGCATTAGCTCAGAATAGTATGTATTTTAAAGTCAATAATGTTACATAATAGAAGGTAGCAAATCATAAGAGACTATACAAAGTAATATTATGTTAATGCAAAAACTTTGATTCAGCTGAATGTAGTGACCCACAAATAAACACACATTTCTTCTCCTCTTTATTACATCATAATTTATTTATATAGGTTATTCTGGTTGTTCTATGAATATGTATCATGCTGATCTATTGAGTTTGTGTACATTTCTTGATTAAAAATCAAGTGATAAAGTATGATGTATTTAATATAGTATTCCAACATGAGTAAGCATCCTGGGTATAAGAATTCAAATATTAATTGAAAAAGATGAGCTTTAATTATGTAAGAGAAATCTAAAATAAAATGTTTTGTAAGATTGTACAGATTTTAAGGGAAGGAATTTCCCTAGCTCTGTTTTTCCCCATGAGCCTTATTATTTTCATTGCACAAAATTCAATGACCCAGTAATTCTTAGGAATACCTGTCCCTTATTAGGAGAAGTGACTGGATATTCTGCCAATTATATATTAATTTGTAAAAATTTTAAATAGATTAAAATGCATGTTATAAATAAAATAAAATTATTGAACTTTTTCAGATGTTTAAGTTATATTTGAATAAATGAATGCAAAAGAATAGTACTGCATTAAATGAATTAAATTAAAAATACAACCTTGTATTTTTAATTTAATTCATTTCAGGAGGCCACTTTGAACTCTGAATTGTTAGGAGTCTAAATCAATTTTTTCTGTTAGAAATAATAATAAGTGCATTAATCCATTTCCAGACTCTAAACAATACCCATTTCAATAAACAACAAATACACTATTGTGTCCCACATCCCTCCCAATGTTTTTGACCTGCAAACATCTGGTTAATTAACCAATTGCATTCAGTTGATGATGTGGGGAGAGGCAAAGAATTGTCAGTCAACTTAATGATGCTTTGTATAGCACATTTTGGACCACATGACAGACCTCACGCAATTCATGTATTTTTATTTGTTATATTCTTTGCTGCTGGCCACATACAGTATGCGTATATAATAGTCCTAATAATGCTAAGACATATGACAGATTGATGATCTGTGATATGTCTTCTTTCTAATTGCAAATTTTCGTCTTCAGATGGTCCACGGAATTTCGGAAGTATCAAAATATCACTGTAGAGTAAAAGTTGGGTTTTCAAAAACATAATCGACAGCAACTCACTTTCCTGCCAAAACTCCGCTGCTCTCATGAGTTTCGGGGAGGAATGGAAATAAATGTAATGACTTTGAATTGGTCTGTGTGGGATCAAAATTAGCACATGATATGTGATTTCTTCTTCTCACAGAGTGCACAATTTATTCTGCTTAAATTATTTTGAATTTTCCGCCTCCTCACTTTAAGAAAATTCAATTTTACAATGCAACTCAAGTCGTTTTTTCTTATTTAAATAAAATTTACAAATGAATGTAAATAAAATTGTGAAATATTTTATATTACGTAGAAATGATGTAGCCAATTACAAAATCAATTTTACACAAAGTTTTTCTTTTTTTTGTAAGTGA
>NW_019389637.1:0-4246 GCF_000671375.1 Centruroides sculpturatus
TAGACAGATAGCTGGCACAACTCTATTGCTAACAGGATAAGTGATGTACAGGGGCAAGACACTACTAAAACATTGAGAACATTGTGACAAAAAATAGTAAAATGTAGTCCTTTTTTTTAGTAATTTAAATAATAAAATGCATACTGAAATATATGTTTCAGAGTTTTTGCTTTAGATGAGAGTCTAAATATATTGTTCCAGTTTACTGTTGTGGTTTTGAAGTGTTTTTGCTTTTGGAATTCTATAAGAATTAGTCATGTTTGATACATTTTTGACTTTATTTATGTCTGAAAAAGTTTCTACTAGTATGCAACATTTTACATACTAGGATTAATAAAGGATTAATACATATTAATACATTTTCTCTTGTTTGATAAACATGTATTAGTGATGTTTTTAGTTTATAATTCTTTGCAAATTTATGATCTTTGCCAGTTTATACCTAAAAGTTTTATTTTGAAACATACTTTGATAATTTTGATAAAAATTATCAAACTCTGTTTCAAAATGAAACATATAGGTATAAAAATCTGTTATAAATTAAAGAGGAATGATAGTTTCTTAGTTTCAACTATTTTTAGTGATTGAATGCATATGTTCTGATGATTACAATATGGAAAATTCTCAGTAATAATAGTAGTATGTTTTTGAAATTTTAATTAGATATTTAAATAATTTATTGTCACTTTAGTCATGTTAAAAACAAAGAAGTAAAATATGATAACAACATAATAGTTATTGATTAATATAGCAGATCATGAAAAACATTTTCATTTTTTCAAAAATTAATATAATTTGCACATATTGGATGAAATTAAATTTTTACAGCATATCCCCCCATATTTTAATATTCTGATTTGTTTAATTACACTTAACTTTTAAGTATCGGAGTATTAACTCCGATACTTAAAAGTTTAGTATAATTAAACTTGTGTTCTTGATGAAAAGATACTCATTAAGAATAAGTATTTTGTTGTTAAACTTTTGATTACTATTATGATTTGCTTACATTTTATTGATTAGTTAAAGGATATTAGTTTTAAATTAAAATATATATATTATTAAGGAACGATAAGGACAAAATTAGAATGGAAGAGCAAGTGGGGGTGTATAGTATTCCTTTTGAGAACCAACAATTAGGAATTGATAAAGAGTATATAGGGGTGACCAGAAGAAACCTTATAGTACGTGTAAAGGAGCACAAATATAGTGTTAATAAAGGACTCAATAGCACAGTATTGGCAGGTATGACAGAGTCAGACGGAGCAGTAGTCAAATGGGATGAAGCGAAGATTGTTAGAACGAGGAACTCACTGTTCATCACGATGGAAATGGAAAAAATAGAGATTTGCAAAAGTAAAATGAGAGACCGATGCCTAAATGCAAAAGATGCAAATGCATTATCAATGGCTTGGAAATACAAAATTGAAAAAAGTATGGGTTTTAATAATCCATAAAAATATGATCTAGAGATTATAGGAATTAATATTTGGACTCATTTAAATTTGATATAATTTTTGTTTTTTGTTTTTGTTTAGTTGCAATGTGTACTATTTTTAGTTAGTTATTTATTTACTCTTGTATATACATAAGTTGTTAAAATGTTCAAATTCAAATGAAATAAAATCGAACAAATTAGTTCCATTTGGAACAATGAATGTAAAAGCCTGAAGATGGCCTATCCAAATAGGCTGAAAATGTTCGGAATAAAGAAAAAACTTGGCAAATAGAAATCATGTGTTTCTTAGTGTAAGTAACTAATATTTCTGAGAAGGAGATAGATAGGTGTCATTTACTGTTTCAACTTTTAAAAAAAGTTAAAAAATCTACTACTATAGATGATGATGATATATTTATTCTAAATTTTTGAAAATTTTCTTTTGTCAATTGTTTTGTCAATTTGTCAGTAAATTTTTGGTTTTTTTAATTAATTTGATGACATAATAATTTGATTTTGTATTATAGAATTTACATCTCAATATTTCAATTCCAGCACTTCTATAAGTAGCATTTAAGGCAATATAATAAAATATGGTAGCAAGAAAGAAAAAGTTTCAGTTTAAGTTTGTTTAAACTTATTTCTATGTTAAATAATTAATGATAAATAAACTTTACAAAAACTAACAAATCACCACGTATTTATCTTTTAACATTTACTTGGATATAATTTCATTATAAACAAGAGTGTTCTTTTCAGTTTCATATTTTTATTTTTGATAGTTTATGTTAAATTCTGTAATAATTGAAATTACTATTGTAGTTTTCAATTAAATTCAATTTTATATGTAATGTGTGTTCAATAAATTTACTGGTTTATGTTCTTGTCAAAATTACAAGGAGTAAATATTTATTTTCAAGTTATGATATTTAATTTAAGTAAATCAGTTTAGTATAAAAAATGAAAAATGCATCATCAAAAATATAAAAATGAATATAGTTTTATATTTTTAAAAATTTTGCCAACTTTTACTAAATTGTTCTGCAGGCTATAAGTTGTATTCAGTGATATAAATAAACAGTTTTAATTATATATAATAATGTTTAATTTTTAATTCAGTATACATTGTGTTATTATCTTTCAGATTGTCAGTAAATATGCTGTAATTCAATATGGAGTATGCTATTTTACTTATAATTCTGAATCTAAAAAGTAAGCTTTAAAATTAAAAAAATGTGTTTTTAATTTTTATTTTTGGTTTAAATGAAAATGTACTTATGTAATTAATTAATTTTTAATGCTTTCTGTATTTTATTGCTTAATACTTTATATTTTATATAACCATATTTTTAATTATTATATTATAAAAGATAAAAATATTTCTTTTAGTGTTAAACTAATGTCATAATATCACAATATTTATTTATTTTTAAACACTTTTCAAAAAGAAAATAATAATAATTCCTTGACACTATAAATTTATTCCATCTAGGCATAAGAAACAAAGCAAATAATTTTGAAATATATCTTTTGCACACTATCTTTAAAAATTTGATTATTTAACTTTGATTTTAGTTTGGGANATTTCTCAACAGGAAGATGATGTATAAACAATGGAAGGTGTTATTTCCTTTTATCACTAACTATCTCACATATAAACTTGTGTGCTTTTTCTTTCCCACATATTAATTTAATTAAAATATTGCCTCCTTCTCCAGATCCTCACATTCCTTCTCCAGATCCTGTATTAGTTACAGTTATAATTGATATTAACTTAAAACTAGATGATTATTGATTATTTTTATATTTAAGAATACAAAACACTTTATGGATTGATTAGTTTACATAATGGTGTAATAAAATATCAGTTCTGGACCTTCTGTGACTGACCATTGATCAAACCTATTGATCAAATTATTTCACAGCACAAAATATTAAATTCTTTAAGTTGTAGTAAAACATAGGATTTAAAGATTGGGCTGCAATTTAAAAAACTTGTAGCTATATAAATTCCCGCTGTTGTCCATCTTTCTGTCTGTCCGTTTTTTTTAAGCTCAAGAACAGAATTAGATAGTTGAAAGTCGAGATTAGATATGGAAAACATAGACACTGGAGAACCTAATTAATTATATATGAACTTCCAGTTTGGACTGAAAGTTACGTTATTTCAATTAAAAAATTTTCCCCTGTAAGGAATTAGACAGATAGCTGGCACAACTCTATTGCTAACAGGATAAGTGATGTACAGGGGCAAGACACTACTAAAACATTGAGAACATTGTGACAAAAAATTGCAACCTAGCATTGTGACAATATCACAATAAATAATTGCTCATTTACAATTACAATTAATTTATTCAGTTTTGTAATTTTTATTTTAGTTAAAATAAAAATTACAAAAATGAAAATGAGTTTCAATTAAGAAAGTAAGTCTGAAATTTTAGAATAGAATTATTAAAAACTTGGAATGATTTACTCCTTTAATAGTAATATAGTTATAAAATAAGTAAAAAAAGTAATAATTGTTTTTTAAAACTGAACATAAGATTGTTAAATTTAAAAAGGTTTGAAGTTTTTCTTCTATATGTGCACAAAATAATAGATGATAAACTAATCATATATTTTTACCAGACACTTAAATAGATATTACTTATGATTCTAAAATGCTATTTCTTGTTTTTATTCTAGGAGTCACTTAATTTTTAAATGTTTTTTAATACAGTTTAAGGCTAGTTGATTGTTATTATACAGTAAGTTCTTGAAGTTGTTTCATACAATAATTATTTTTAGAACATCACATTAGCTTGT
>NW_019389638.1:0-4240 GCF_000671375.1 Centruroides sculpturatus
TATTTATTTTTATTTATAAACAAGAGAACGAATTCATTTGTTATGATAGAGCGGATGTAATTAATAGTGATGGAAAGTATAGAGATAGGAGCATTTTTAATGAGGTCGGATCCTTCTTACCACCTCGTTAATGGAGTCTAGCAACAATAACATCTGTTTGGCAGGTAAAGATGTTGTTACTATAGTAACAAGAAGAAGAATTGATACTGTAGAAAACCCCTCGAATCAATTGTCAAGGTAAAACTTACAAGACTAGAAACTATTCCAAGCATCTCGATTTGTAATTAATTTCATTTTAAAGGATTTAAAGTATTTAGAAACTGAGAAATAACATTTTTTTCCTTTTTTGTAATTCGAGATAGAAAATTGCAATTACAGTGCAAATTTTTGAATGGAATTATTATAGTAAATAAGATGATGAAGATAATGTTATCGGTGAAAAGAGACGAAAAATTTAGATTTAAATTTAATTTTTTTATCAATTTTATTTTAAAAGTAGCATTTTTCTTCTTTATATTTTTTCTAGATTTTAATTTATTTTATTAATACAAATTTCTCCAGTTTGCACCCTCTACCTTGACTTCGATTAAGAAAAAAATTGAATAAAAAATGTACCCATTTTGATACGAAATAATTAAATTTAATTCAATTAAATTTAAAACTAGAAATTTCGAATTATGTTATAATTTTTCTAATTGAAACTCCATTCTTGTTCGCTGCTTATTTACAATTTTAATTATGCTAATCATGCGATTATGTACTTAAGTAACTTAAGTTGTGCGCGATTTAATGAAATTATTCGAATTTCTTCAATTTATTATGGCATAAATTCACACTATAAAAGTAATTAAAGTGTAGAAAATAATAACCTAACTTAGGAAAACTAAATTAGAATAATGATCAAGTAGAGATAAGAAGGAGTAAGAAGAAACAAATTAGTAGTGAGTAAGTAGCTTGCAGTACCTCAAATTTTCAGGATTCTGGAGTTATAGTCAAAGGAATCGACAATAAAAAAGTATCGTAACTTGGTTCTAAAAGTGTAAATCGGGGTTATAAAATGGAAATGGTACCATACAATATCGGAATTCATTTAAAACTAGATCAAAAGGGATTCTAAGTTGGATTTATCAAACGTTTAAGCGAATGAAACACATAAATAAAAGAAAATTGCATTAGAAATTCTGCAGTCTCTTCTCATAAAATCATCCAGTTTGACCTAGATACAGTTGAACCTTCAATAGCGGCCACCTCCCAACGACGACCACCACTAAACAGAGGCTATTTTTAAAAACAGATTTTTTTTTCTAAATAAAAATTCATACAAAATAACTTCCGAATGACGGTCATTTTTTAATGTTCCTCAATGGCAGTTGTTTAGAGATTTGTCTGTATAAATATTTGAAATTTTATTAAAACTGGAAAATATAATTAAACAGATCGAAATTAAAAATCTAGAATAAAAAAAATTATATTATTTTTTACTTTTATGTGCAATTTGTGTCTGTAATTTTCACATAATATAAAAGAATCTTAGTATAAAATTACAAGAAATTAATTAAAATTTATAAATATTTTTCAAATTTCACAGATTTTAGATTAAATTTTTAATTAAAAATTAATCACTTATAACAGAATAATTTTAAAATTATTTTATTCGAAATTATTAAATAATTTCATATATCAAAATTAAAGAGCTGCTGCATGTGAAAAATTAATTAATTAGGGAAGAATTTAAACGGAATTTAATTATCTTACATTCATTAATGTAAGCGTTACTAAATTTTATATATATTGTCCCTGTGAGCACTAAATATTCGAAAACTTACACCTAAATAGGATACGTTTTCTATAGAAAGGCCTTTCGGGAGACATCCCCTTAGCAAATCTCCTCAAGAGTTGAGATGCTTTATTCCATCAATCCTACACAATTCTATCGTGGGTTCGGCAAGACCCACAATGGGATGGCGAGGTACGTGGCTCAGCATATACGCTATTGAACGCCCATGAAAAAATTCCTGGGCCTCGAAACATTAATCGACTCGTCCATCCGACCGTCAATATAGACTATATATTCTTTATTTAAGTGTACGGGTTTGGTTTTAATTGAGGAATTTTCCTTGGGGGATGCTTCCCGGGAGGACTTTCTATGGGAAACTGGCCCCTATTTAGGAGTTAGACACGTGAAGAAATCCGGAAAACTCCAATCTGATGAAGCTTGAACCCGCGACCCACNCTTGAACCCGCGACCCACGATGGGCGTATGGAAAAAAGACTTTACTGCTCGTAGGACAGTAAGAAGATTGGATTGAACTGATGGTTTAAGATAAGGCAACATTTCATTTTTGCGATATGTCGAGGGGGAGGTGATTTCCGTGAGGACTTTTATCGGAAACTGTTCCTTATTTAGGCGCGAAGAAAATTCGGAAATCTCTAAGCATCCAGTCACTTGCTGAGGTGCGAACCCGCGACTAACTACCAGTGTTGAGGGTTTTATCCATTCGGCCACTGATTGCCACTTAAGAGAAAGGAAAACTTTGTTCTAGGTACAATAGTCGATTGACCAATAATCCGTTTCACAACTGCAATAAAAAAATATTAGATCACATTTTCCATTAACAGATTAAAACCAATTTTATCCAAAGAAATTCTAAAAAAACAAAACATTTTCAAATATACAACAGAATAGAAAAGGGAGCGAAGAGAATAAAAGAAAATCGATGAAATTCCTTAAAAATTCCTGTTGTTTTCAGAATAGTTTTGGTGGTAATCAAATTTTAAAGTATAAAAATGAAATGTGAATCATTCTGGAAAAATGATATCATTTCCGTGACCTTTTAACATACTTGCCGGAGAAATGCAATTTGATAGACGTATTCAAATAAAGCAACAAGTTTGTTTAAATTCGTTTGTTTGTTTTCATATTTTGACTTGTTTAAAGATAGAGTTTAATATCCAGATCGAATCTACTCCAGTTGTTTTTTTCAACCTTCCATCAATGATTGCTTTAGGGCAAAAGATCTTCAAGAAAATTTGCATTTTGCGCTTTTATAAATAATATAAGAGGTTATTGTCATAAATTATAATTTTGATTTTAATTCCAAATAAATATTTATATCATATAATAATGTGTTCCTGCCCTCTTAAAGTAAGGGAAGTTTATAGCCTAATTTTCATTTCGAATAACTCTTTTTAGTGATTAGCTATACAATAATTGAGTATATCAGCATTAATCTTGACGAATGAATAACTATGAAACTACAGAGGCATCTTTCTTCTGGTCCAGAGGATTGGGGTTCGAATCCAGAGCAGATTCTCAAAAAATCAGTCTATCATTCCGATAAACAGAGCTCGAATCCAGGTTTTATAAAACCTGGATTTCGAGCTCTATCGGAATCCAGGTTTTATAAAACCTGGATTCAATTTTATAAAACCGATCAGTCGCTTTGAAGATTTGTGTTTTAATCTAGATCATAACCTCAAATTTTTACGAGTGTTCTGACCCAGATATGAGTCTGTACCTGGCCATCTAACAGCCTCCACTGAGGGCATAGCCACCGTCATTACGAGCATAAAAATGGACCTTTTTAGAATCCATAAGGCAGAATCAAAATCTGAAAAAATAAATTAAGGAAAAGGAACTAAGGGAGGCTTTTAGTTGCATCCTCTTAATCAAGAAACAAGTCAAAAACAAAAAGTTTTGGAGACGAGAAAACAAATATTTCAAATTGATAGCAAATAAAATTGTTTATTAACTTTATTGTTAAGTTTTAATCCAACATTTTTTAATTTGTAGAAATATGGATTGTAAGGTTTTTAATTTGTAGAAATATGGATTGTAAGGATAAGGCAACGCGACACACGAGCGAGCTGCCAAGAGGGGTCCTCCCGGGAGTGCTTTCTACAGGAAACTGTCCCCTATTTGGTTAGACACAAATAAAACCGGAAAACTGAGGTCAGCTCGTAGGTCAGGTGCGAACTCGAGACCAATCGCTTTCAATGGTCATATCTGCTGAGTCAATTTGCGAAACGTGAGCATTTATACGTAAACGCCTAAATAAAATTTTAATGCATTTGTAATTTACTTCATGAAAAAAAATTATATTCTCATACATATTCAGAAGATGAATTAAGATTGACCACTTTAAAGTAAAATGAGAAATTAAATTAATTGTTAGTCCAAATGAAAAATATGATAATCACTCGCATTTTTATAGTATATTTAATCGAAAACTTTTATTAT
>NW_019389639.1:0-4222 GCF_000671375.1 Centruroides sculpturatus
TACCATTGGCTTTTGAATGGTTAAACTGTTTTGTATATATGTGTTTTCCTATTTATTTTATATATCCAATTATACCATTTGTCGTGGCGCAGTATAGCCTGCATGGCTTTTGTGCCAATAAAAATTAACCAACCAACCAACCAATTAAGATCGCACAAGAACAAATGGAGAACGTGTCGTGTCTACTGAAGAGCAAGAACACAAGTGAGAATTTCTGAAAGCATTCAAAAGAAGAACAGAGAGACCTAAATTTTAGGAACAAACATCTGACATTTATTGCAGTCATAAACTGTAACATTTGAGAACACCAGTATCGGAAACTTTTGTACTTATAGTACAATACACATTTCCATTTAGCAAATTTTTATTATAAGTTTTGAGAATTGATAATTACCTGAAGGTGTTTGGAAGTTCTTTTTTAATGCTTGTATGTGTAAAAAATTTTACAGAAATACATAACTTATCACCATTCATGATTGTTGACTAAAACATATATATATATATATTTACAAAAATTTATAAAATTCAAGATTTGAAAAAATGAGAAAATTTTTTTGTATAAACACGCGATCAGTCTGTTATATGTTACATAGACAGGTCTATTTTTTCTAAAAAAAACTCCCTGTCTCTAAACCAACATAGAGATATAATATGGTCTATAGTTTACGACGCGACTGGTTTGGTGGTTGAATTTTGTAAATCTACGTCAACACACATTTGTGCATCGATGGTGTATATTTGATTTTGTTTGTTTTATTTATACTATAATAATAACAGAGCACTATAATAAGCGATTTTATAATAAGCGATTTTATAATAAGCGATGATTATAATAAGCACTGTATTTTTGCTGTGCTGGTGAGAACTTTCTACTAAAAAAAGCTAGTGGCTGCCAGTGGTTAGACACTTGTTGCTGCAATGCAGCTCCCATTGTGGTGTCAGATGCATTGACGACGATTGCCAGTGGTGCTTTTGGCGACGGATGAGCCAGTGTGGCGGCGGTTTCCACTAAGTCAGACTTGCACTTCTCAAAAGCCTTTGTCTTTGTTTGTGACAGCTCGATTTTTATCTTATCCCCCTGAGTCGTCCCTTTAAGATAGGCGTGTAAGGTTGCCTGTGTGTGGGCTGCATGTGAGATAAACCTCCTATAGAAATTTGTCATTGCTAAAAATCGACAGAGTTCTCTGATGGTCGTTGGCTTAGGGTATTCCCTTATGGCCGATACTTTGCTTGATAAGGGTGTAATGCCTGCTGGGGATATTAGATGGTCCAAGAAGGGGATAGTTGATTTGCCTAAGATGCATTTTGAAGCATTAAGCTTCACACCATATTGGGTAAAACGTTTGAATACCAAACGAAGGTGTTGTAAGTGTTCTGTTACATCTGCTGAGGCAATGAGCACATCATCAAAATATGGGATGCAAAACTCCAATCCTTGCAGGACCTGATTCATGAAACGCTGGAAGGTAGCAGCTGCGTTGGAGAGACCAAAGGCATAAAAAGATATTCAAACAATTCGAATGGCGTTGTAACTGCAGTCTTCGGAACATCCTTTGCTTTTACTGGAATCTGGTGGTATGTCTTTGCTAGGTTTCAGGTGGAGTATATCTGCTTTCCTTCCAACATTTGGATGCAGTCCTGAATGTGTGGCACGGGGTATCGGCCTGAAGCTCTGACGTGTTCGTCTACCATCTCTGCCAGCTTGTCGAGACTGTCATTGGAGATAGCTAAGATCTGTTGAACATTAGATGGCAATCATTGCAAAAAAAGTGACTTTAGTAGGTCGTCGCCTATGTGAGCTGACGCTTTGCTGTGCATTTCTAAGAGTAGTCTGGACGGCTTCTTATCCCCTAGCTGCATTCCTGATATTAAGTCCTTCAGCCTCTGTGCCTTGCTGTTCGCATATTGCTGGCACAGACGGGCTTTAAGAGCCTCGTATGGCTTATCTACCAGGGGATTTAGGATGATATTTGCCACTACTGCTAGCTCCTTGGTCTGGAGTGCCGAAACCACGTGATAGAATTTTGTTACTACTACTGTGACTCCCGCTAACGAGAATTGCGATTCCATCTTCTTGAACCAAATTTTGGGGTTTGCTCTCCAAAATAGTGGTGGTTTCACAGAAACTTTGGCAACTGTCTTTGTTTGCGATGATTGCATCTCTACTTCGAGGGTCAGTTGAGAAAACAAAATTCTTGTACTTATGACTTAATGTCCAAAAATAGTTGTTCAGCTCTTGCTGTGACGACCCACAAACTTTTGGATCTCGAGTGTGCGGGTTAGTGAAGCACGTGGTCGACGAATTCGCTAGATCTTCTAATTTGCTGGAAAAAACTGTTTCCTCACTTTGTTTAAGTTCAATTGAGAATATAGTTGTCTACTTCTGAGAAATCTTTGCGTGATTTTTGCCGATGCATGTTGATTGCCATTGGGTGGTCAATGTCCCTCATTCTTATGCGTGTTCGAGTCCTTTGTTTGGCTCACCAATGTTGGGTTGTTCCCAACTAGTTGATATAATAATTAACTGATTGACAAGATGTATCAATATTATAAAAACACATTTATTCAGAGATAACAAATGGCTAACTCCAATTTTAATATTACATGGGGTATAAGCAGTCGTACGAAGCGTGGAGCATAGCTACATGCAGCCAAGTGCTAAGACAGATAGTCCAGAAGTGAGTTAGGTCTTTTGATCCTCCTACGCTACTGCTCTGGCCCTTTTATCGCTTTACAGAAAGTGGTCTGCGACTGTATCTATACATGAAATAGCTTGTGACTGTTACGGCTTAACAAGAAATAGATCGTGATCGCAACACTACTTATGTGTCCTCTACTGGCCAATCTGGCTGCCAACATGAGCTGAATTGGTGAAAGGTGACAACTTGAACAAAAATGAGAGGCTCGAGGGAAATACCTGAAACAAGCAAAAAAAATAGTTGCGAAGCACTACACATGCGATCAAATTTTGAAGGTTAATGTTTGAGGGGTCGCAGTGAGTCGTGAGATGATTTTAGCAGGACAGTATGTAGGCTAGTGAAATTCATTTTTATAATAAAAAGTTTTTACGTATATATCATATCAACTAAAAATTTACATACATTCGGAGTTTGACTCGGAGTCATCTTGTTCTATGGACACACTTGGTGCTTTTAGTAATTTTAGAATGTTAACGGTTGTGGGAATCTAAGGGCTGTTTTTTTTTTTAATTTTTAACGAAAAGATATGTTTCCCTTTTACTGTTCGTTTTCTACAGAGTTAGGAATGAGAAAATAGGGAATATTGACTTAACTGTCAACAAGTCTTATCCTTCCTCGCATCGACTTACGAAGTTATCGCAAATATGTGAGAAAGTTGACACTAAGTTAGTTTAAGGAGGAAATCTAAAACAATTGAAGGAAATACAAAACCTTGTTTTAATCAGCCAGCTATGACATTTTTCACCTGTCATCGCTACCAAACAAACAGACACCAGATCAGATTCCCATAGTTAATACACATATAAAGCAAGTGCGCCTATTTTCAGGGGTTCAATTAGTCCTTAAGGAGTATCTGTGGCTCTGTGTCCAGTGTAAGTGTCCTCCTGATCGTCTTCTTTATTTCCCTTGGATATTTGCCTCTTGGAAGATCTCCCTATTAATCGCCAATCCTATTTACTGCCAATTCTGGAGAGTTTCGCCAACATCCAATAAAACTGGATCGGGAATCATAGGCCATCAGAAAGAGGTATTTTAGTATTGTAAACACTCTCTCTTGTTTCGGTATATCTACTCGGTCATTTTAAAGTACAAGTACTTGGATAGTTGATATCAAGCCAATCTTAAATGTACTATCAAACGAAGATGTATAGTTGATTTAGTGAATGTCTCTTCAATCTGAAAAAATCTTTTCGGTAGACTACCTCACAGCCAATTCAGGTTATAAACTCCTTTTATTGCTTTTTACAGATGCATTTTGAGCTATGTTAATTTACTAGCTCCTCCTCAGTGCTACAAAATAAATTAAATTTTAAAAAATTGATAAAAAACAATTCGGGTAGATGATGTTACAATAAAAATAAAACTACATTTTATAATACCTTTAATGGTTTCCATGAGTTTCTAATTTTTTCCACACTTATACGGTACTTTTAGTCCTGTTTAGAATATTTTTATTAGCGTATGCAATTATTCAAAGGGTTTGTATCTTGTATCGTAAAAAGGTCTGCTTGCTACCTTATAAC
>NW_019389640.1:0-2886 GCF_000671375.1 Centruroides sculpturatus
CAACAATTGTTTGGCATTGACGGCCGCGAATTTCGTGCCAATAAGCTGCCTCGACTTGTTCGATTATGTTATCAACTCAATTTCTTATTTATTGTCACATTTTCACTTCGCGGTCCTTCTCTGTTCTTTTTCCGTTATTTACACGTGTAGGTCATTTCATCCACATTTGATATCATCATTTATCACATACTTCCATGACACTTTTGTCTGTCCGCTACAACTGCCAAGAATTAACGCGATTGGCGAAGCCTAGTGACAGCGAGCCAATAGAGAGCACGATCCTTGCCATAATGCGGTCTGCGCGCCAATTTAACTACATGCGTTAATCAGGCCGAATAGTTTGGCCGAATATTCGGCTATTCGGCCACGCTCCTGGCCGAATATTCGGTATTCGGCCTGAGGCCGAATATTCGGTATTCGGCCTGAGGCCGAATATACTATTCGTTACAACACTAGTTTGCATCAATTTGGAAAGAAATATGGGATACTCGATAAATCGTATTGCAAGTATGTATTGTTCAATTATGCCACTGTTTAATGTTGCTAACTACGCAGTTAATTCGTTAATATTTTGAGGTCTAATTATTATGAAAAAAATGTTTCTTTTTTGAGCACAACTTAGCATAATTATTATTAATAAAACATTCGATTTAAAATAAGTATGAACCTATTTGAAAACTTAAATGTACTTGATCAGGTCAGAATTCGACACGTCCAAAGAAAAATTGTTGCTACTAGAAGGAGTGCCAGAGACAAATAACTGCTTTAAGAACTGCTGCCAGGAAAGCAGCCTTAGAAATAGGCCAAGGATTTGTTCGTTGTTTGTGTAAGTCGTGTATGTCGAAGATGCGCTTTTGTAAGAAAAAAGGCAGCTCTATAACTCGAAATGCCACGATAGTTTGCCCTGCAGTAACAAATAATGTAGACTTAATTTTTATATTTATGTTCCTTTATTGAATGATTATTTTTGTACGACTTTAGTTAATATTACTGATGTTGATTTTAGAGTTAATATTGCCGACATGGCTCTGTGATTTTCCTTAAAAATGTTCCTATAGTGTATGATTAATTTCGTATCGCATTAATTAATTTTAATAACACACAGACGTATGACCAATATTTTCAATAAATATTGTATTAAATAATACAAATGTTTTAATCCCAAACGTGACTTCATTTATTTTCCCCAAACATATTTATGTAGCTAAAATTAATAAATTTAAAAATAAATTTAACTAATGTTCAAAGTTAAAACTAGTTTTATTTCCCTTCTCCCTCTCCTCCGCCACCAGTTTACACGTCGTCTATCCTCAAAGGTAAAGTGAAAATAAAACTATATATATATATATTTTATCAATTATTATTCTATTATGGCTATTTATACATTAACAACTACAAAACGCATTTTTCAGTGTTTTCCTTACTAAAGTCATTTTTTTCCAATGAATGACTTCCAATGAATGAATTTTACCACTTAGCTTTGAGTGCGTTTTTCGTGTTGGAATGGATTATTTGGTTTTACATGTAATCGTATGGGGGGTAAAAGTTTCACCACTTTCATGACACGATCTAAGTTTCCGAACGGATTAATTTCGTATCCTGAGGTACTACTGTAGGCTAAATCTTTAAAATATCCTAATTCTTTAATCTGTTCGAGTATTTACTCGGAAATATTCCAATTGAAACGTTCGTCTCACCTCATAAGTTCAACATTATCGTTGTCGGCATTTCTCTTCCTTGCAACTAATCTCCTCCCGCTCTTAATTAAAAAAAGTCTGCATTTTCTTTTTATAATGCACAAATTCCTAATCTTCTGTTCCAAGTTGAATCGAACTGGCGGTTAAGTCGTCAGTTACAAATTTAAAAAAACCCCTAGTGGCTCCGCCTGACATTCAAATTGGAAAGTTCAAAAATCATCGACCTCACCGCTAAGGATACGTAATTTTTTCAACATAATTTTATCTGGAGTGTATATCGCATAGTCATAATTAGAATAATTCTTAGTTCACAATACGTGTAATTATTTATTGCTAATCGAAACGTCCATCGACATTTATTATCTGTTATTATCTTTCAATGCTTAATTATTCTCGTCGTTTCGACATTGTAGTTATTGATTGTATTGTAACTGCTTCCTTTGATAACTGGAAATTTAGCGTATATTCTTAACTACTTTTCAACTTTTTTCAATTTTCTCCCCTAATTTATACGATAAAAGAATTTCCGCTGAAAACAATTTCGTCCGAAGCGTATACGAAATATAAGGGAAATACGTACAAAATGACATACGGTTTTGTTTTAGGTTCATAACTCTTTATTAGTAAAACACAGCACTGCCATATTCTACACCAATCATCTTTGGTTCGTTACCTATAAAATATACTAAACATTTACAATATCAAGATAATAGAAAAAAAATATTGTTAGTTTCATCGAGATCATCCAAAATCCATTTTCTCCATATACTGTGGACAAAATGACATATTACGTAAGGACAAAATGACATACACGTAAAAGCTATAAAATTACTGACAAAGTTCACAAATGAAACATCAGCGCAAGAAGCGTGAGCCCAACGGAAACAATTTAAGCACCATAACCAGTCTTCTCCAGGCTTATATCGGGAAAAAAGATCATTGCAATACATGCATGGACGATCTTCTTCATCATCATGGGAGTTATCAGGAAAATTTTCTTCTTCAAGTAACTTTTTAGTAATATTTCGTTTCCTTTTCTCTGGCGGAGCTTTGGACACATTTTTTTGATTTAATTGCCTTCATATTAGGAGTAGAAGTTAAAACTAAAGAGGTTTGTCGAGTCACGTGATTCGTTGCAAGTTTTTTGTTATGTGAAAGATAATAAGTTTGTAAATAATATGTAAGAAAG
>NW_019389640.1:3344-4268 GCF_000671375.1 Centruroides sculpturatus
TAAGTGTGCTTCAAATATGGAAAGTTTTCTTCTGTTTCGTGTTTGGATTGTATTGCCAAGTGCTATAGTTTGAAGTTACTGAGCTTTAAAAATGTTTGAAAGTTTGGAAACAATTATGCCGGCACTTGTCAAAAGCTGCAGCTTCAATTCAGATTTGAATAATTTACACGTTTCTTCAATTGACAATAGAATAATTTGGAGTTTTGTGCGATATAAAAAAGGCGTAAACGCAGACTTACGTAACTAAGAAGTTTTGTAAGTAAAAGGAAAATCCTAACAATTATAATACTGAATTTAAAGGATGAAATGAATCTTTTACGTGAAATCTTTTCAAGTAAAAATGTAATTTTTTAACCGAAATAAGTAAGAAATTTTTATATTTTATACGATAACCTAGTTAATATATAAATGAATTTAATAAATCCGATAAATATTTACTAAATTTAACGAATAAATTGAGATCATTTCGTAATCTTAACCACCCTATTTTAGTGTTTATATTAATTATTAAAAACAATTGTTTATGACCACTTCTTCCTTTTCTGTTCTCTTAAAAAAACTGTTTAAAATTTTATTTATTAAACATACATTATTCGATGTGAATTCCCTAGAAAAAGCAAAGCTTTCAGCTTTTAAGACAATTGCTTACAAGTAAATAGCTCACTTCCAACATCTAAAAAGTATTCGTATCTGGAAATTCTTCTGAAGAATTGTTATGTGCTTCAAAGAATACCACAAAACAAAATAATAAAAATTAAGCTTTGAATATAGAATCTCGAAATTGGCTTTTTCCTGCTATTTTACAAACAATACAGGGGGCTTTTTCTTCTTATTAAAATGAATAAATTTTAAACATACATACGATCTGACAGAATACCACAGGCCAGTTTTGAGAAATGTAAAAATCAAATGGGATAAAGTTAT
>NW_019389641.1:0-2473 GCF_000671375.1 Centruroides sculpturatus
CAGGTATAATTTAGCATTCGAAGTAGTAATTAGAACGATAGAATTCTCTATTCAAGAATTCCATCTGCATCTAGCAGAAATTCGAGAAGCCATAGATATATTAGAACAAGGAAGATTAAGTTCTTATTTTATAACCCGGGCGGTGATGTTACACATGCTCCGAGAAATACAATTACAACTTCCGGAAGGATATGCAATGATCGAACCGATCAACGCAGATACACTTTTACCAATGGATCACCACCGTTGCTGTAGCTCTACCCGGAAAGTTGAGAATTTTTGCAAAAATACCTTTGAGAACACCGAGTGGATACTTCGACATGTACGAGATTGTAAAATTTCCTACATATATACCTTCATTGAAAGCATACGCCTATTTCCAAACNTTGCTGTAGCTCTACCCGGAAAGTTGAGAATTTTTGCAAAAATACCTTTGAGAACACCGAGTGGATACTTCGACATGTACGAGATTGTAAAATTTCCTACATATATACCTTCGTTGAAAGCATACGCCTATTTCCAAACCGGGTATCCTATCATAGCTTTGTCTATGGATAGACAATCATTCATGTTATTACAACAACACGAGCTGACCATTTGTAAAACAGCCCAGTTTTCTATATGTTCAGTAGACGTACCAATAAGAAGGGCTCCACAATATAGTTGTGAATACTCATTATACACCGGCAATGAGCCGAAGGTCAAAGAACTTTGCTCCAGACAGATTGTCTTGAGTTATGCTCCGATTTTTAAAAAAGTGGACGAACAGGGAATGTGGGTATATTCTACCCCTACACCACTCCTATTAACTATCAAATGTTCCTCCCGACAGCGGAGATCATCCTCATCCCTCTCTACAACTCAAAAAGTAAATAATACGGGGATTATAAAGTTGCCAAATGCATGTGTAGGATATTTGCCAGGTATTATTCTCACCTCCCATTTTCATATGCGATCTAAGATTCAAACTGAGATAGCTCGACGATTGGTAATACCACCTATCGAACACATCCTAAACGAAACAGAGCTGAGAATTCTCCAAATGCGATTACAAAACACCCAAACTCAAGAAGAATTGAAGATTCAATCGGACTTAGAAATTAAATTGGCCGATAGAGCTAGCGAAGAAGCGACGTATGACTTGAATCGCTTGCTGCATACAACAGCAAAAACCTTACCTACCTTCAATCCTTCTAATCCAATCGTTATAATAATTATTAGTTGTGTAGGTACAGCTATTATTAGTATCAGCGGTATGTTCATTTTTCGTCATTTCCTTCGGAAAAGACGTGTTAGATCATCGCATGGAAAACATACAGTAAAAATGGAAGATATTCCCCTCCAAGAGGTTAAAAAGGTTACTGTTCAAGAAGAGGTTGCCGATACCGAAATTACGTCCACAGTTGAACCTCAGCCTGACTCTAACCCTCGTAGACAATGGAGTAGCCAGGCTTATCGATTCTAATTCACTTAAATTTCGAAAGAAAACGACCGTGACCGAGAGAGCGATTGTTCTCACCCCTTTAAGTCGGTTTGTATATATAAAATCGTTATAGAATAGTATATAAAATTATAGTAAATATAAGCTAAGATCTGGTGTCAAATTAGTAGTTAATAGGTACTAACCATATATAATCAAGTATGACTTATCTTCGAATTAACAAGGTAATGGATCCGGGCGAGGGAACATCGAATTTCAGAACCCTCTCGTACAGAGAAGTAGACCGGGAGGCGGCAAGGGCGGCTTTCCTTAGGATGGTGGAAGCCATCGACAGTTCCCAAAGAAATAAGTGGAAGCTGCCATTGACCATGGCCGTTCTACCCATGAATTTCGGAGTAGCCTCGCCGGACAACTATAGAATAGAGGCCCAACAACGGTGGGTTCAACAAATCGGACAATACATGGCCTCCGGACATGTGGAAGGAGACAACACAGAAGAATACTCCGCTTTTGCTCCGGAAGTCTTATGCTCCTCACCGTCCGCGGAGACGGAGAATAAACTAGTGGAGGAGATACGTTCCCCTTCCACTACACCTCCGACCTCCACCACAACAGATACATCGTCTGATTCTGAATCGGATGAATCGTCAGATGCGTCTTCACCCCCCCTGCCGAAAAGAAGAAGACGGTTCCGCTATTAACTCCTGCTATAACCTGGAAACACCTTAATTAAATATAGAAATATTTTTGTAATAAACTGTTATATGTGTTACAACTTTTTCAGATAATGTCAAATAATAACAACCAAGCGATGCCTACTAATCTACAGGAGGCATGTCTTTTGTATGCCGCCGGACGAAGGAGACGCCTCTTAGCAGAAGAGGAAATGCAAGAGCGTCCTCATACTATAACTTTGAACATCGAATGTACACTCCAAGTATCTACAATTGTGCAGCTAATGCAACTAATACAACAAGGAATCGTCCCCTTTTCCGATAGAGAACCAGGACACCGACATATACCAGATCCCCA
>NW_019389641.1:3506-4295 GCF_000671375.1 Centruroides sculpturatus
CAGACAGACACCCGTTGAATATGTTATATATATAGATAATTAACAAGAGCTTGCTATTGATATTGTAATGTGCCCGGACCTTAAATTTTCATTTCCCGGCACCAACTTTTATACTCATGTCAAGAGCAAATGCTCGAATTTGTCTTTCCAGCTGTAGGGAAGAGAGAGAGTTCAAACCAAATGATAATAATTTTTAAATAGGATCAAGTTCCCCTTTGATAATATTCACCCGTTACTAGATTATATCGGGTAGAAATACGTATTGAGCCGTTTTAACTGGATCCAAATATTCCCATTGTTTCCAGAACCAAACGGATGATCAGACAAAAAAACTTAGTAGGATAAAACGAGCGAGTTGTTACTAAAGCGTAAGAATCAAGTAAAAACACACACTAAGCTTCAACAAAAAATTGTAGTGTGGTTTTTAAGAAAGAGGAGAGTGATGTGAAGGTCGGAAACCCTTTTTCTGTTTTAGATCAGTATAAATCTAGGAATTTTCCTAGTAAAAGAGAAAAGGGGGACTTCTACGGTCAATGACCGAGACGCTCTCCTCGAATAAGAAAAAAAAAGGAGAATGTTAAAATATCAATAAGAGAAATCATCTCTATTTGTTTAACAGTTATTCTATAGACCAAGGGTGGGCAACCTTTTTTATAACATGGGCCAGAATAAATTTTACGTTTTTTCCGCGGGCCATAGTGGTTAATTGACACCTTGTGACCTGTAAATTTTTTGTGTGCAAATATGAAATAAATAAATAAATAAAAACAAATTAATTACTACAGTCGA
>NW_019389642.1:0-4240 GCF_000671375.1 Centruroides sculpturatus
TATTGTAAACTGTTTTGTCAGATGTAAATATTTTTGCTGAGTGTCAACCTGGATTTAAAATTGCTGGTCAAGCAACCCTAATACAAGTCAAGTGGCAACCCTAATTAATTTGTTCTTTAAATTTATTGCTATGAGTACTCTAGAATTTATTTTATAAATTCAGATTAGAGATTGAAAATGGAGTAAAAATTATCAAAATGTTATTGTGAGTAAAACAAAATGGATTTTGTGATACCACTATACCATTTCTTTACCTCACTGATATGATGATCTATCATGCTTGGTATCCAAGCGTGTCTTTCAACACATGCAATATTATTGTTTGGCTTGTTTATGCCTATACTGCTAAATGTCTCACTGTCCATTGTCAAGCCACCTCTATTAGCAATTCAATTAATGGATTGTGATGAGATTTGATATCTAGATGACCAGAACATTCTGCATCATCCACACTATCATGACCTTGGCGGCGTACATTATACAAGGCACCACTGTAGTTTATATCAACTGTAATCAATAAGACTGTAATATGGACAATATTTTATCAATAGTGGCTTTTGAATAATAATTAAAATGTGTACAATGCAAATTTTGTTTATACATTAAGTACTGTTATAACCTTTGCCAACTCAAATTTAAGTTGTCAATTGTAAAAACAGACTGAACCACTTTTCAATCAGGTCAGGCATAATGATAAATAATTGGTGAATAGTAGTTATTAATTGTTAACTGTTATCTCATTCTCTTTTCTATGATTTATTTCCTTTAATTATATCAATAGTTTGATATATCTAAGAATATTCTAAAATTACAGTGTTATATGTGTTCAAAGCTCTATTTATATTGATAAGATGTACCAGATTATTTAAGGTCTATAACTGTGCTAATTATTAAACAAGTAAAACAGCAAGGCCATTTTTGGGATGAGACTATGTCTTGGAGACTCAGGGCTCAACTTAACACCATTTTGTAAGGAAAGAAAAATGAGCACCATGAGGAAATGAGACAATGAGGAAAAACTGACACCAGTACTTGGGATCTGGTGTAGATTATGGCAGGCTTCATTGCTACCGTTGTTACAATGGGTTGCATTGTCAAGGGCCTGTTCTTGGCTACGGTAAACAGGGAGATATTTGTACCCAAATTGTTCCGATGTTGCTCTCGTCATTTCGCCATCCTGCAAAACGGTGAGAGCAAGAGAATACATGCGTAACATGTGTGTCACATGTTTGCAAAAATTCGATTTCACAACATTTGCATTTCAAAATTCCCAATGAGTAATGCATGCTCAAATCTCACACTAGCAGCCTATTTGTAGAAACAGTGTCGCCATTTTGTATTTTATTTTGACTCGGTTCTTGGTCCCCTGACTACCTACAAGTCTGGTCTTTTCATGTGCACATGATTTGGGCACCAAATACTCTGTGCCAGATTGCAACTCCTGACATGTACTCCTTCATACCACTAAGGCAGGCATGTCAAAGATACAGCCCGCGACATCAATTCAATAATGCTATTTGTTTATTTTTTTATTATTGTGATACTAAAGAAAATATGATATTTTGTACTTCAACAAATAATACTTAATAAACAAAATTGTTGAACTCAATTATTATTATTATTATTATTGTTTTTATTTTTATTTATTCATATTACTTAGAGATATTTATTTTATTTGGTTTATTTTTATGTTTAATTTCTTGTTTACATTATGTTTTCTCTATTTCATCTTTTGAATTTCAAATTAAAGTCCGTCTTGGCAAGATCATTTATTGCATAATTGCACTATTTTGCATATAAAACGTGTGTTGTTGACATATTAGTAAATTAGTTTATGCCTGTATTTTGAGTTTTGCAATTTTTATTTTTGTATTTTTGGATCAGTTTACAGACCTTCTTCAGGCCTGTAAATTGCCGAAAATGTTTGTTCTGTGATTAAAGTTATTGCTGGAAAGGTACAAATGGTGGCTTTTTATTTTATTGTGAAAAATTTGGTTATTAAAAAGGAATTTTTTGAGTTGGCTACTTTTACATTTGGGCTACTTTTCAGAAAATTTTTGGCTACAAAAGCTAAAAACATCTGGCCTGCTGTCATACTCAAGATAAAAAATTGGCACTTAAGCAGTTTGAGTTTGACACCCCTGCTCTAAAGTGTCCAGCCATTGACAGCATCTCGATTTTATAGACAAGACATAGTCTCTTCAATAATCATATTATATAATTTAGTCTAAAGGTAGGCAGTTAAGCTGTCATTTTATGCTAAGTTTAATACTTAGAAATTAAATATAAAAAATAAATTTATTGAAGAGACAAAAAATTTTCTTTATTTTTCATTGTTCACAGTCACCAATGAGTCCAAAGCAACTTTCACTTATGGAGGTGACTTTTTATTTAAGGCTGTGCTTCCACAAAAAATGTAAAATGGATAAAAATGAAGATAGTTTTGTATCTTCAATATATTTATTTTTTAATGTAAATACTGTTGGCCAATTTTTAATTTTAATCAAATTGGAGATTAATTTTAAATCTGCATGGTAAGCAGAAATTTCAGATTCAGATCCTACTTCAGCTTGACTTTTTTCTTACAGAAACTTCTAAATTAATTAGCTTAGTAATCAGGGATTAATTTTGAATTAAACTTAGCACAAGATGGCAATTAATGAGGGTTGCCATAGTAGTAGTATAGTAGTTGTAACTTCTTATATATTACAAAATATATATTGCAGGACCAGTTGTTTATTGATATCCATAAATGAATGCCCTTCTGCTTGAATAATCTTATCTTAGAGGAAGGTGTTTTCATACCTAAGTGTTTAAGTTAAAGATGAGTTGCCGGAATTCTTGTCTGAAAAGTATGGTGGGTTTTTGAGAACCTCCTATTGCCATTGTGCTAACATACCCTGAGAAAAAGCAGTGTAACATCAGACATTGTCATGTAAGATAAGATTCAAAACACATCTGCCTATTATTTTGCATGCATTGTCAAGCAAGATAATAGGCAGATGTGTTCTGAAGCAAGATAGGCCGACATCATCATTTCCTTCATACAGCAAAGCAAAAATGATAGTCCAGGAAATGTTGGTAGTATGCAATGTGAAATCTTGTTCTGAAGAACTGCATGATATAGTATCACATCTTGGACATAAGTCATTATCAGCATCACTTCCATTTTTCTGCATTCTTGGCTCAATGTCTTTGGCCAAGAAAAAGTTGCGTGTACTATTCATTGGATTGTCGTTTCAATTTTATTTGTATAGCCTTGCCCATATTTTAACCAATGCAATTATCCTCTCAAATAATGCATGACTCATACCTGTAATGTTCCAAATATTTGTTTGCAAGTTTATAGTGATACCACTATACCATTTCTTTACCTCACTGATATGATGATCTATCATGCTTGGTATCCAAGCGTGTCTTTCAACACATGCAATACTATTGTTTGGCTTGTTTATGCCTATACTGCTAAAGGTCTCGCTGTCCATTGTCAAGACACCTCTATTAGCAATTCAATTNCAATAAAATATAGATCATTTTTAATTTTTAAAATAGTTTTCATATTGTCCATTTCTATATGGATATCTTCTCCAAATTTATTCAGGTTATGCTTGCTAGATTTTTCAAATATGTTCTACATAATAGGAACAATTGAATACTATATGAATTTTATTACTACATGCCATTTAGGATGAAAATATCTTTCAGGTTTTTAAACTATTATGTAACAAACAAAGTAATCAATTTAAAAAGTTTCTGTACAGTTTTCAGAATATATTATATTATATTTTTTGTTAAACAAAAAAAAAATACTTTTAATGATTTTGTTCCACTTTTTTAACTTAAATGTATAATTAATTTTAGAATAACTTATTTGTCTGCTTTTTAAATTTCATATCTGCTCTCGGGTTGCCACTTTCAAAAATTGGCTTTACCAGCTGATGTGATGACTGGGGAAAGGTAGATGAAAAGACACATGAATTAACAGCTAATTGCACTCAAATTAATCATTTTAGCAAATTTAATTATTTAAAATGAACAAACAGTAAAATCAAATTCAGTTTGACACTTAGATTTGACATTTTAGTGATTTTTTAAAGCCACTTTAAAATCATATTTGGTATTCTATTTAATAGTACAGTACTCAATATTTTATTATTGTTTTTTACACAAATCATATTTGAAAATTTAATGTACTATAGCACCATTTATCAATTATAACAAAAACTTTCATAATTATAAT
>NW_019389643.1:0-1187 GCF_000671375.1 Centruroides sculpturatus
GTGAGCCTAGTAGGAACATTTCTTAAAGTTCTTTTTACTATGCCCTTTTCATACTTCTTAAGCATTCCAACAATTACACTTTTTCTGTAACCCAGGGTCCGGGCCACCTGCAATACTCTATCAATCTCCTTCTCTCTGTCAGCGATTTGGTCACAATATAAACAAGCTCTCCTTATTAACGCTCGAAAGGCTGCCATCTTATACTGATACGGATCCATAGACTGGGATGGTATATATAATGGTGTGTGTGTAGGTTTAATATAAACACTTGTGGACAAATGCCCTTTCATAAACCGGATATTAATGTCCAAGAAGTGCACATTCATGGAACTCTTTTGTTCTAATCTCAATCTAAGCCCATCATTGTTATCATTAATTCTACTCATAAATTCATGCACCCTCCTATTATTCTTCCATAAGATCAGAATGTCATCCACATACCTGCTGAAATATACGATATCATCTTTGAACCCATGAAGAACCCTTCTTTCTAGTCTTCTGACAACTAATTCGCAAAGGATTCCTGAGAGGGGACTCCCCATCGGAACCCCTCTTTTTTGTCTGTAGATCTGACCACAAAAGATGAAGCACGACTCACAGCACACCAGGTTAGCCAGTTCTTCTAGCTCTTGCGTGTAAAGAAGCAACTGGGAGTTCTTTATGTACAAGAAATCCAATAACGCATCCACACAAGACTCAATCATTACTGAAGGATACATGCTTTCATAATCTAAGACGGTCGCTACCTCATCCTCCATTAAAGATATATCTTGTATCTCCTTGACAACAATAAGAGGATCCTGTGCCACTAGATTATCATCATCAAGGTGCGAGGATAAATACCCGTGCAGCCTTTTTTCTAATATAAAGGTGGGTCCTCTGCATTTCTCTACAACTGGCCTTAACTCCATTCCGGTCTTGTGGGTCTTAGCGAAAGCAAACAATCTTGGAGTTCCGGGCCTCGGGTTCCGGCATTTCTTGAGAAAAGATAAAACAGCGGAAAGTCCCGAGCGTTCCAGCTTCCTGACCCTTCTGTCCAAAGATCCAACTACATTGTCGCCAACAATTTCACATTCCGTCTTTTTGATGTAATTATGCAACTCCTTGTTATAAGTATGCCTTCTCATGATAACCAAATGTTTAGTTTTGTCTGCTCTTGTCAACACAAGATCATTCATCCTTAACCA
>NW_019389643.1:2641-4261 GCF_000671375.1 Centruroides sculpturatus
ATTGTTCTTTAAATAAATCCCATGTTATTTGATAAATTGTCAAGTATGTACAGCACGTATAGTAATATTATTTAGTAAAATAAATAAATTTAAAAATAAGAAATCAATAAATATAATTTTCATCAGTATTAAGTGAATAGAGAAAGTTCATCTGTTGTGACTCTTCTCCACACCAGAGTCATGTACGGTGGGTCACGAGATTCACGAAAAGATGCACTTTTTCGATCTACCAGTAGTGTGCGATGACAGCTGATGATTGGGAAGTGTGCCGGCCCTGATAGAATCATTGGAAGCTTTATACGATATTTTGGTGTGTAGCATCCACCAGATAAACCGCTTGAGGTAGGTGCTCTGTAAAGCAAATGCGTATAATCTGGCTGCTTTACACCATTCAAACATTTTCGCCGTGGAAGCTGTCCTGTACTCGACAATACAGCGCTTCCATTGAGAATGTGCATATATGAATATATATTCGAATATACAATGGAAATCTTATCATTTATTTCACATACAGTATAGAAATTTGTAATAAGATACTTAATGCGGTTATAATAAAATATTAATTTTAATTAATTCAAAGTACGTTAAAATATGAAAATAACCGCACAAGATGTATTTATATTTTAAAAAATACAAGAGAAGCGGCGCTTCCACAGATTCCCTGGACGGCACGCTACTGAGATCTATTAATCATTCTTATAAACATAATTTTTAAATTTTATTTTCATTTTCAGACAAACCAAAATATGCACGTTAGAACTCGTAGCAGATCATACATACACCGAATACATGGACTTTAATCAGGCGAAAATCGTCTCAGAAATGCTTTTATATATCAAGATTGCCGATTACATATTCCGAAATACTGATTTTGACGAAGACGGTGACAAAGACGATATCGCATTCAACGTTCAGAAAATTACCATATTCGAAACTAAAAATGATCCGGGTAATATTTTTGGAAGGGAAACCAAAGATTATAAGGAATTTCTACAAAGCTTGACGAAATATCACCATCCATATTGCATGCTAATCTGCTTCACTCACAGAGATTTTTGGACACCTACTCAATGCGCAGTTTCCAAAGTCAATAAAATCGGAGGAATCTGCCCTGGATCGAAACCGCTAGGAAAGAATAATAACGTTGGCTTCGTTACCAATATAGAAAACAAAGAAATTATTCCTCGATTTAGAATACCGTTAAATTTAGTACACCAACTGGGACATGCATTTGGTTGCCGAGACGATCCTGAAAAAAATAAATTTTGCAGTCCTGGACATGTAAATCCGAGACACGGAAATTATATAATGCATCCGAATATATCGTATGGTGCTTTTAAGAATAATTGGCACTTTTCAACCTGTTGCAAAACCACTTTAAAGAACTTCGTAAAGCAATCAAGTAAATTTTCTAAATATTTTACAGTTTGAAATTATTTTTAAAATGAAGTAAGTTTATAGAAACCTAAAGTAAAATAAAAAGTTAATATATTCGTAATAATATTACCCCTAAACAAAAACATGGCATATTTCGTAATTTTTGCAAAAAATAATTTTTCTGCAGAAAATAATTAAACTGACATCATATAATTGAACTTTTATAATAGGCAACTATTATTA
>NW_019389644.1:0-1134 GCF_000671375.1 Centruroides sculpturatus
AAACGGAATAATCGACAGTGTTATAGGGGGGGTCGACTGTATTCTGCATCTTTTCATTCTGACTTACACAGGTTTTACTCTACACTTATTTTATTATTTCCATACATTTTGATACTTATTTTACTCATTTTTATCACGAAATATTTATTTAAATATAATAAAATTAACTTAAGAGAGTTACAGATGTTCTCATTGTTAACACGAAACAGATTACCTGTTTATAAGAAGTAAAAAAAATAAAAGAAATATATATATATATAAAGAAGAAGAAGAAGGAACGTTCTTTAATCTTACAAATGTTTTAAGATGTTGTTCCCCTTTTTTTTTTTTTTTTTAATAAAAGGCACACTTTAGAAATTCGCAATGTCCTGTTGAAGACGAGCAATTGCATTCTGTTCTTTCGCAACCTGTGTTTAGCTTCACAACAGAAAATTAAACCCCCACAGGCACAACAAAAAAGCAGATCAATAATGCCATTGCTTACAATACATTGCTATCCATTGATGGAAAAGTTGAGATAAAACTTTAAATTGCAACTAAAAATCGTATACAATCAAAACTTATCTTATATTTTTTACAAGATGCTATTATGTTATCTCAATTTTGTTTCCAATTATTATACGATGATATAAAAATTTAGAAGAAAAAAAAAAAAAGTTTTTTTATTTTCAATTTTTATATTTATTCGTAAGAATAAATTTATATATAAATAAGATTTTCCTTTTTTTTTTATTATTTAAAAAAGAACCAGGAATCGCATTACAAGATTCTTATTATTTTAAAATTAGATTTTTTTTTTCTTTCTTTCTTTCTAAAACAATATATTCTTAGAAAGTAGATAATAGTTTTTAATGATGTAAATTTATATTTTTAGTTATGAAATATATGAGATGTTTTCTAAACAATTATTACAGTCGAACCCCCTATAACACTGTTGATTACAAGTCGACCCCCCTATAACACTGTTGATTACAAGTCGACCCCCCTATAACACTGTTGATTACAAGTTGACCCCCTATAACACTGTTGATTACAAGTCGACCCCCCTATAACACTGTTGATTATTTCGTTTTATATGAATTCCGTGTTGTACGAGTCACTTAGATTTCACAAATACGTGAGCCGTTCACAGCC
>NW_019389644.1:1747-4566 GCF_000671375.1 Centruroides sculpturatus
TATACACCCAATTCTGTTTTATATGAATTCCGTGTTGTACGAGTCACTTAGATTTTACAAATACCTGTGCCAGGCTGTAAACGGCTCACGTATTTGTAAAATCTAAGTGACTCGTACAACACGGAATTCATATAACACGAAATAATCTACCGTGTTATAGGGGTGGTCTACTGTACTATATATACATTACTGGAAATTCTAGTAAGCCTATAAGATAAGAAGAGAGTGATTTCTTGATTAAATGTAAATAAAAAAAGATATAAACATAGATATTAAATCTCCGATTATCAAGATAGCTACTGTTTCAAAATACAGGCAATATAAACTCAATACTGTACTTATAAAATTCAGAAAATATACTGAAATATAAGACCCGACTTCATAAATTCAAGATTATTTGTTTATTTATTTGATATTTTTATGTATCCTATAATCTAATTTATAAATATAAATTATAATTTATTCTATATTTTCATGGTTTACTTATAGGTAGGTAATGAAGATCATATTATATACAGTATAAAGTTGTAGCATTGTGTATTAATATATAAAATGTTTAATGTAACTGTTTTGCGTGTAATTTGTCAAAAAAAAGTAGATGTCAATTGTTAATAGGATCGTCTAGCGTGGATAAGAACAAGGAAACAATTTCCTACCCCCCAACTATCTATGAAAACCCACAAAGATCCATTGAATCCAGAACTCTAACTAATGTTGAAAAGTTTTACTTGTACAAGACAGAATATAGATTCAATTGAAAAACATCCCCTGAATCAGGATGTAGATTGAGCAGGATGTAGGATGAAAATCATCCCCTGCATCCTGCTCAATGTAACACATGAAAAGTGATGAACACTGTTTTCAATGGCCGATCCTTTATGATGCTTCTCACGTGCAGTGTGATTCTGTGTTTTAAGGTTGACAAATTGGAGCATGCCCACAATGAATCACACACTTTCCCCCACAATCATAAATTACGTAGATGAAGATCTCACGACTTTCAGCGCCAAAAGTGCCGTAATGGCTGGTTTCGGTACTAATATGTTTGACTGTTAAAATATATCTGTAGACAGCATTGAATATGAGATGCTTTAATTATGGCATATATTTAAAGAGAGAATAACTTAAATAATGAATTTAATTTTATACATAAAAATTATTAAATAATTCATGAATTTATTATAAGTTGCCATAGAAATAAAAAAGTTATTTTATATAATTTATTCAAAAATATTTTTAAATATTTAATAGAAAGACATGTAGATATATATATAAATATATGTCAATTCAGTAAACAATTATAAACTTATATATTATAATATATTTATTTAAATTATATAATATAACGACACGTTATAAAATTTAAATTAAATTAGAATAATGTATTTTTCATTTCAAAATATTCCCTTGTTATCCATTTACAAAATAACATTTCTTTATCAGAAAAAAAAATAAATAAATAATAGAAATTTATGTACATTCTTTTAAGTAATTGACACATAAAATTGCTAAGTATTCAATTATATATCTGCTTTTACCTGTTCAAATATTAGAAATTTACTGCAGAGTAAACAAAAGTAACGCTCCGAGACAGAAAACAGGCAACGTTTGTGTTAAATGTAGCCAATAACGTGTCCAGAAATCTTTAGAAAAGGTATAGAAAAAAAGAAAAAAGGATTTCTGCACCCCCTCTAAAGATTCCTCACAAGACTTTTTACCCAAATATACTCAAGAAAACCATCAGAAGGTGGTGTAATCGTCCAGAAATCTTTAGAAAGGGTACAGAAAGGAAACCTAAGAGTCCTACACCCCTCCATCTAAAGATTCATTACAAAGATTTTATCCATCTGTACTCCATAAAATCCTCAGAAGGGGAGGGGGGAGTGAAATTGGCTAATTGCTGTGTATCCATCTGAATTTACATATATATAAAACAGAAGAAAGTTCTGATAAGATGAATGCATTTCGCTTTCATCAAACGATTAATTCAACAGCTCGAAATAATAAACTCTGGCTTGTTTTAAGCAATGGACATTTAGGATATCAAGAAACACTTACGAGTCACATTCAATATCACAGTAGTGGAAGCAGGAAGAGTAATGTTAGAATTTGATGCTTGACAAGTAAATGACCTCATTAGATGATTTCTCTTCAATTCTCCAACTATTAGTTCATTACGAAGAATATTATTCGAAGTCATCGTGTAAGTACTATCAATTAAATGAGAACCATTCCACCAGGTTACACTCGGAACGGGCCTGCCTGGAATGAAAATAAACCTCATCAATATTAAAATAAGCAAAAAAGGACAGAAGGAAAATGGAAAAAAACATGATTTCCATTAAAAAATTACGCACCTTTATCCACTTCACAAATTAAAATTAAATGAAAACCCTCTGGAAAAGGCCCAATGATATTATTAAGCACCTCTCCCCTGAGATCTTTGATAATTGGTTTACTTGCAGGAATATATATATATATATAAAGAAAAAGAAGAAGGAACGTTCTTTAATCTTACAAATGTTTTAAGATGTTGTTCCCCCTTTTTTTTTTTTTAATAAAAGGCACACTTTAGAAATTCGCAATGTCCTGTTGAAGACGAGCAATTGCATTCTGTTCTTTCGCAACCTGTGTTTAGCTTCACAACAGAAAATTAAACCCCCACAGGCACAACAAAAAAGCAGATCAATAATGCCATTGCTTACAATACATTGCTATCCATTGATGGAAAAGTTGAGATAAAACTTTAAATTGCAACTAAAAATCGTATACAATCAAAACTTATCTTATATTTTTTACAAGATGCTATTATGTTATCT
>NW_019389645.1:0-4270 GCF_000671375.1 Centruroides sculpturatus
ACAAAATTTAAATTATTCTACAATAATTTCTAACAATTTAATGGGATATTTGTTGCAATAAATCTTCAGCAATTTTTTTCAAAATTTGGTTCCCACCTTGTTAACTGACAATGAATGATGCATCAAGCCTGTTTCTCTTTTTTAGTTTTTGTCACAAATACATTGTTAAAATGGTAAAACTTTTCTTTAGACCTTTTAAATTGGACCTTGCATAGCTTTAACTCCATCAGTGCAGATGTCGATGCACTTTTTCCAATCTATTTCATTACTTCAAATGAAATCATCGATTTTATTGAAAATATCAAAACCTGTAGTTGTATTTTTTAGGTTATTGCACATTAACAAATCTTCGCAAAGCTCAGCGTTGTACTGATATTTCATAAAAACTAAAAACCACTGTCAATCTGCTGACATCGGTGCTTTCATCTATTCTAAAATTAATGCTCTAACCAAGCATTAATTTTAGAATATCTTAGAATATTTTAGAATTAATTTTAGGTTAAATTGAAGTTTTACTAGACTACAGGTTCACTCAGCACTAACGGCACAAATAGACAGGTAAATCAAGTGGATAAACAAGTTGTTTGAACTTGTATAAGGGAAATCAGTGTTCATACTGGGATATTTTAAAGCAAGTTTTTGCCATTTCTTGTGTTAATAATTTACAGCAAATTCATTAACATATGTCATTTTATAATGAAAGTTAGATGTACCCCTTCGATTTATGCTCGTACCCCTACCACTGGTCTAGACTACTGTTTAAATGTCATCTGTATAACGTGATAACCACTGGTCTAGACTACTGTTTAAATGTCATCTGTAATCAACTGTGCCAGCATCAGTATAGTCAAATATTTTTCTACAGATCAGTAAAATTTTTTCACAGATCAGCACTGGTCCATGGACCAACAATTGGGAAACACTGCCTTAGAGGGTTTCACTTGTTTTCTCCCTTTTTTAATTTCTTCTTTTTGTTGTGAAAATTCTTGATCTAACCTACTGGAAATGCCTCGCAATGTCAACTCTCTCTGGGATAGAGATAGTCTCCTATCTATGATGACTTTTTGAGGTGTCCTTTTTTGTTCTTTTTCTTTTTCTCCAACTCATGGTTCTCTAAGGGCTAACCAATTAAGGTTGAAATTTTGGTCAGTTGATCCCTCTAAACCAGTAATATGAAGTTTTTTCCATTTTTTTTTTTGTAAAACAAAATGTAGATGATCCAGTTCTTTATTACCTGGAACGATTATTGTAATGAGCAGAAGAGCTTCCACAAAGGAAGATATGGCCAAGAAAATTTGGTTTGTTCTCAATAATTAAGTATGTTAAATGTATTAAAATTAATTTTAAAAAATTTCAAAGCCAAATCCTCACAGTGACTTCTTTTAAACTCTTCTTTTTCCTTGATAAAGTAAATAAAAGCATTAATTTTAATTTTACAGTAAAAGAATTTGGATGCTCAGTGCCAAAGATGCAAAATAGCTTAAATAAATATACTAAATACTTTTTTTTAAAATATTTAATCTCTAATACTAATAATTTAATAGACAATTTGGCATTAGAGTTAGGCGTTAGGTGCCATCTCTTGATAAATTTAATAATTATAAATTAATTAAATAATTTCAAATAATAGTTTAGAATTACTGGAAGAAAAGAATTGGCCCGAAGTGGGACTTGAACCCGCAACTCCTGCTTACCATGCAGATGTGTGGCCAATTATGCTACCCGGACCTTCAGTCCAATCTCCTCTTCCAGCATATATAAGTTATAATAACCATCGATGGTTATATCATTAGCTTAAGAGGAGATCAGACCAAAGTTCCAGGTAGCATAATTGGCAACACATCTGCACGGTAAGCAGGAGTTGCGGGTTGAAGTCCCACTTCAGGCCGATTCTTTTCTTCCAGTAATTCTTAATTATTATTTAAAATTATTTAGTTAATTTATAATTATTAAATTTATCAAGAAATGGTGCTTAACACCTAACTCTAATGCCAAATTGTCTATTAAATTATTAGTATTATAGCCGTTTCTAGCCTGATAATATACAGCTTTGGTAGATGGATAGCTTTAATCATGTTGGGTATGTAAAGATGTTTGATTACTTATATGTTTTACTATCTGAAAATATTTTATAAGTTTGCTTTTCAAAATTATTTAAATAATAATAAAATTCAAATTAAATTGTTAATTATAGCTATATTTTCAAAAATTGGGAACTAAAATGTGGAAACTGTCCATAAATTAAACATAAATTACTTTTTGTAATCATCAAAAATAGTTACCACTGAAAGAAATTAATACAAAACTTTGAGAAATTGAAATCTAATATATAATCAGTAATTATTTTTAGTTAACTAATAAAACTAAGAGCTTATATCCATTTTTAAGAAATATGCAAAGTTATGATATACCAGAATTTAAGTTATAAAATATTTTGAGGTTTTTGAGAAAAGTTAAAATTTTGCATTGAGCAAATTTATGCTTATAAAACAACTTCTAGCACCTTTGTTTTTCAAAAATACAAATATTTTGGTCTCTTCAGAGGCCTTCTTCAGGTATTAGAATAACACTTGAAGAGGTTCAGTTGAATAATAAATACATCTTGTTCTAATATCTGTAGAGGCCTCTGAAGAGACCAAAATATTTGCATTTTTGAGAAATGAAGGTTCTGGAAGTGGTGTTATAAGCATAAGTTTTCTCTAAGATAAGGTTCCAGCTTATGTTGAGATTTATGTTGCATTGAAATGTTTAATATTTATATTTATAAATGCAACTTCTGAATATTTTTATTATAAAATTGTTTTATATTGTAATTCTATGATAATATTTTGAATATTTTATATACACCATTAGCAATACTATATAAGACACACTGTAAATTGTTAAACATTTCAAGTTAAAAATAAATAATTTCTTACCAATCAGTCATTTCAATTTTCTCTACTACCCAATTTAATTTCTAAAATAAACAAAAGAAATGCAAGATATTATTCATTTATCTTTGCTTAAGAAAAAATACAACAACACTTACTTCTGAAAGAGTTAACCTTTCAATACCATTGGCAGTCCAATCAACAGATACAGTAAATGGAATTTTTGATAACAATAGATAAAGCTTCAAAAAATAAATAATTGTTTATAATAAAAATTATTTATATTAAAAACACTGAATAATTAAAACAATAACTTTTGTACCTCTTCTAAACAATTAGGTTGAGTTTCATTCTGAATCATCATCCTCAACAGGAAGTTTATTAAGCATCTTGAATTAACAATAATATCTAACAATGTATTTTTATTTTTACATACATCTGGCCACTTCCATTGACTACTGACAGGAATGGCATTAAATGTTATAGGTTTTGATAAATCAGATATTATCCAATATAAAAAATTTAAAGCAACTATTCTGACTTCGTAGTAATTTGATTTCAATACATCTTTTAATAAATTACATATATTTTCTTCAGGAAGTAAAATTTTAGTCATAAGTAACAATGATGTTCTAGCAGTTAATGTTAAATATTGTATTCTTCCGGGAACTGATATATCACAAAAATTTTCTTGAATAGTAAATTCTTTATGGCAATCATGCAACATTTCCATTTCTAAATAAGAACAAAATTATATTATTAAAACAAAGAAATAAAATATTATATAAAATTCAACTTTAAAAGCCTTTCTTAGANAGTTTTTTTCGTCTGTTAAGCACATCCTTTGAGGATTTCCTTATCGTGTATACCAGCCTTTAGAAGGGATTTTTCAAAAATTTCCCTGGGGGGGCTTAACCTGAAGAACGGCTTCTACTGTACTATTTATATGCAATTTTTTGTTTTCAACTACATTTAGTCTTCATTGAGTACTTAGGTGTATTAAATTGATAACATTCCAACATTGTTATGAATATTTTTATATATTTCAATTTTTTAACCAAATGTTCAAACCGTTTTAAATTCAAATTTGTTATTGCATATTGGTTTGATTATAGAACGATTGTAAACGTTCCAGAAAATTGATCAAATTCAAAACAGTTTGTTTGATTCTCAGCAATTCTCATTATTCTCAGCAGTAGGTGTTATATAACAATTACTATAGTTGTTGAAATACTAAATATAAATGGGGTTTGCTTGCAAAACCACCACGAGCGAAGTCACGGGTAACAGCTAGTATTATTATAAATATGTATTTCAATTTTCATGATGTTCACTGAATTTGAAAATACTATTACTTAGAAATGAATTTTTAGGTTATATCTTTATTTTAAAATAAA
>NW_019389646.1:0-4227 GCF_000671375.1 Centruroides sculpturatus
GAAAAAATTGTTCTACTTTTAAAACCATTCGAAGAAATTACTGTGGAAACCAGCAACTGAGAAACCACATCATCTTCAATAATTCACACAATAGACTCTGAAATTATTATTATTATCAAAAGTAAATAGTAGTAGTTCCTTTAGTGACATTAATATCACAATAGAAAGACTAAAAAATTCAATATAAAAAGATTTTCAGCATATGTAGAAAACAAGTCTTTATGGTTGTTATCCTTATTAGATCCAAGATTCAAAATTAAATTTCAAGAAAAGATGGTAGAGGAAATATAAAGATGGACAATCGATAGCTTAGATGATGTTGATAATTCAAATCTCAAGAAGAATTGAATTCTGAAGCTTCTACTTCTGGAGACAATCAAGATGGAGGATAATATCTGAGTTTTTCTAATTTATTTGATGAATTAACTTCTGGTGAATGAAAGAATGAATAAGAGAATGTTTTTAAAAAGGAAGAAAAAAACGAACAAACATTTTGATCAAGAATTAGAAAGATATTTACATTTACCTCTTATACAAAGACATTTTTGTGGTGGAGAAGTTCAAAAGAATTTTTTCCTAATTTGAGCAAAATAGCTATGAAATATATAAGCCCCCCAGCATCTTCCATTGAAAGTGAAAGAATTTTCAGAGTTGGAGGTAACATTTAAGAGCCCTGAAAATGGTGAAATTCTCATGTTTTTGTATTACAGTTCAAGGGTTTTAAAGTTTGAATATTAAATTTTTATTTGTTTTATATGTTTAAAGTTTAAAGTTTAAACAGATAGTTTTGAATAGGTTACATTATACTTTATGATATGTATTGATAAAAAGAAATAATTTAAGTTAAAATTTTTTTTAATATTTAGATTGTCATGTAATAAATAAGAAATATATAACAGAAATTTATTATTTTTTATTACTAGCCGTATACGTGACATGCTAACAAAAATATTAAAATGCAAAATTGGCTGATTACTAAAACCGATTAATTGGGAAAATGGCCGATTACCAATTAATCGATGCATCCTTATTCTCAAGTACTATCTCCTCATTTACAAGTTTCTAGGAATTCAAATTTCACACCTTTATGTGAACTGACCAATACCATCAATTCATATAAAAGTGAAAAATTTTGAATTCACAATGTAATGTGTATAGAAAAACTTCTTTAATTCTGAACAGAAAGTTCTAAAATTTTTATACAGTTGTAACTTTTGATTTTTAGAGAATTTTTACTCTTTGTAATTTTATAATGTTTTGATGCTCTATTATATATTCCATATTTATTTTTTAAAATTTTCAATTACTGTATTTATAATTTTTATTGAAAAATATAAATTACACAAATTTTTTAATAAGTGATTTATTGTGAAATATAGTACTGTAAAATAAAATTACAATTGATATTTTGTTTTTATATTGATATTATTTGTCTTTAAATGTCATTGTAAAGAAACAATAATGCTAAATGGTCATTTACTGTATCAATGTTTATGTAAATTTCATTTAATACAATATAACCATGAAAAGAATTCAGTATTGAAACACTAAGCTTATGTTATATCAGAAACACTTGCTGATGAAAGAATAGAAGATAGAGATTCTATAGTATGTATAATCTATTTAGTATAAGCCCAGAATTTTTAGTACTCTGTTATATTGTGCCACTGGATGTATCACACCTTTGTTCCCAACAAGCGCAATATAACAAGGGGCTACTGTATTTTCAGTAAACCATGAATACTTAAGAAGTCTTTGGTTTCTGTAAATAATCAATCATGAAAGATGATGTTCTTTTATTAAGATTATTCTTATGTTTTCAGCTTCCTTGTTTTTTGCTTCCTGTTGCTTTTGATCACTTAACACTAACAAGCGTCACATGTGCTATTCGTACTTCATTCATGTTATTATTGTTAATGGCCTTCTCCAGTTTTTTGTTTGCCGCTTCTAACAAAACTTGGCCTGTCACATGTATTTCACTTCTACTTTTTTCTGGTTTAAACTGTTGCAGTACCATAATCTTTTCCTTGTTACAAACAGATTTCTTTTGTTCTTCAAAATACTTGTGCTTCCTTTTCTGCTCTGTTTTTCTGTTTCTCTTGTTCTTTTAACTTTTTCATTTTCCATTGTTCTTGATAATTTCTGTGTGCTGAGGCAGTTAATTTCAGTAGGTCCTTTGAAATAGGTATAAGATGTGAGTTTTGGTCATACATGTTTAGTCTCTCCTTAATCAGAAGTGAATTAAGCATTCTTTCCGACACTGATGACCTATCAGGAGGAAGTGTCTGACGTGAAATTGAAAATCCCTGTTCCACATCAGCATTGTCATAAGAGAAGGTCGATGCTAATTTCAGTAATTTGGCTATACTGGAATATTTATGATGATCAAAAACTGTTTACTTTTTTTTTATTGCTTTGAGATGTATAAATATTGATTTCAAAATATATTAATAAATCTGAAATAAACAGATTTCAAATAGTAGAAGTAAAATAATATTTTATTAATAATTTCATAAATAACAGGAACTTTTTCCTGCAGATGAATAAAAAGCAACATCGTTACAATGTTGTTAACCTTTTGAGAAGCATTTGAAAAATTTTCATGCAAGTAATCACATGTACTTTTTACAACACTGAATCTTTTAATTTATTTGGTAAATTTTATATGTAAATATGAATTTACACTTTTGTTTATTTTTTTAATCTCTTAATTAATGCATAATTATAATCAGCATAAGAAAAAAAGATTAAAGAATGGATATTTCACAAATAAAGTAATCACACATTTTATGAAAATAATACTTACTACATGGAATAATTATACTTTTAGTCAATTTAAAAATACATTTAGAAATATATAGATGTGATTTAATGTTAACAATATGCTATAAAAATCATTAAAATAACTTTATTTAACTCAAGTTTATTTTTCTTTAAATAATTTCATAAAGTAAAAAGTATTTTTGCAAATGAAAACTCTAAGACCCAATTGTTAATTAAAACCAATGATCTGCCAAATTATTGAGCTATAACAAGGATAACTAAATTGTCAGAAACAGAATAATTTGTCTAGAGGTATGAGGTTATGCCACTCTCTCATGTTAATTTTAATAATTATAATATGTTTTAAACTTAGAAGTAGCAACAGTGTTGTCAGCTTGAAAGATTAATCCTTTGGCATATTATGTNCATGGAATAATTATACTTTTAGTCAATTTAAAAATACATTTAGAAATATATAGATGTGATTTAATGTTAACAATATGCTATAAAAATCATTAAAATAACTTTATTTAACTCAAGTTTATTTTTCTTTAAATAATTTCATAAAGTAAAAAGTATTTTTGCAAATGAAAACTCTAAGACCCAATTGTTAATTAAAACCAATGATCTGCCAAATTATTGAGCTATAACAAGGATAACTAAATTGTCAGAAACAGAATAATTTGTCTAGAGGTATGAGGTTATGCCACTCTCTCATGTTAATTTTAATAATTATAATATGTTTTAAACTTAGAAGTAGCAACAGTGTTGTCAGCTTGAAAGATTAATCCTTTGGCATATTATGTTTTCCCTGCAAAGGAAGTTTAGGGATTTTCTTAGAAATCAGCCAAAACATAAGGATGCTTAGAACACTCATTTTTAATCCCCAAAGAAGGAAATGCAACTCTGAAGAACTAGATTTTGGCTAATAATGACAAATATAGCATGAGTACATAACTTTACTCAACATTGGCTTTTGAATTTGTAATGAAAGAAATTTTTTAAGTGCATGAAGTTTTTACATACATGAAAGGAATTATAACAACACCAAACGATCGCCTAATTATCGGGCTATAATATGGCTATTTAGCCATATTACAGCCCGATAATTAGGCGATCGTTTGGTGTTGTTATTATCTACTCGGGCTGTGAGTTGATGTTTATATATGAAAGGAATTTTTGTTTCACCTGACCTAACACCACTGAGCAGCAGTTGCAGGTTTGAGTTCCACTCAGGACCAAATATTTTCTTCCAGAAAATTCTAGTCAGATAATTCGGCAGATCATTTGGCTTTAAAATTATTTTTGATTGGTCCCACATCTTCCTAATTAAGCACATGGAAATGACCAAATAAGTGAAAAAAACTAAGCAAATGACCTAAAAAGTGAAAAAGTGAGTGACTCCAAGGCCTGTATTTATCTAAAATAGTATTGATTTCAATTTTCACCAAAAAAATTTAAATA
>NW_019389647.1:0-4245 GCF_000671375.1 Centruroides sculpturatus
GCATCAAAACTCTGAATTTGAAAAATGATTATTAACTAATTTGCATGTATAGTTGAAAATATGGACAGGGGTTTGGTCCCAATTAGCCCAAATTTTTAACACTTCACCATATTAAATTATTTAACAGTACAAAATCACTAAGAGAAATTTATCTAAAGAAGTTTTAATTTTTCAGAAAACATTAGATAAATTTCATTTCAGAAAAAATATTTTCCCCATATATTAAAATAATCATTTTATTCAGATATAGTTGTAAGTTTCTTTTTAATGACTTAAATAATTATTTAAAACTTCAATCGGTGGAGTTATACAAGGTATCTATAATCTGTATTTGTTGTAGGTTTCTGTATTTATGTAATAGTAAGTAAAGTGGGTCTAGTGAAAATTGAAATGCATCCAATGAATAAAATTAGTCTTTTTTGATGCAATCTCAGTTTTATAATGTTCCAATAGCTCAACAAGCCTCGTATATCTCCACCAATTGATAGTTTGAGATAATTACTTAAAAATCCAAATAAAATGATTTATGTTAATGTTTATACTTCCATATCTGTGCAAAACAGTAAAATAAGAACTCTAAATGAGGGGTTTCCTACCCACCCCCGTACAAGCAAAAAAGTCAAAGGAACCATATCCGTATATGTGATCCTTTGCGAGATATTTGCTTCCAAAGGCCAGTTTTTGCCATTACCAGTATACCGTCTATTCTCTACATTCTACATCAGTCAAAGCTCACTATTGCAAGCCTTGACCAACACTCCACACATAGTCATCTTGCTATCGCTCACATCTCAGCATTGCATGGGGGAGGCCCCAAACTCCCCTAAAAGTATATAACATCAAGTACTTCACGAGCAGCCAAGCAAGTCACTCAAATTCGGCACAGTGGCACACGGACTACATAGCTAAATGAGAGTCTTAACTAAGCGACACAACTCCAGATGACATGCAACCCAGAAGTAGGCTGATTTTGGGAGGCCACATCTGGCAGAGAGTCACACGCAGAGGTACAGTTCCTTCGACTTTATTTTGCTCCTACAAGTACGGGTTCCAACCATCTCATTCAGAGTTGCAATCACACCGCACACTCCAGCAAAACGAATTTTTTTTTCAAAAATTTTTTCTTTTAATTCAATTTCAAATACTTCTGCATCATTCTAATTAATACAAATATACAAACACTTATATTATAAATGAGTTTATAAAAATAAAACATTATTTACAGCAATAATCAGTAAGTTACTTTTAGGTAATTTGTACATATATAAACATACAGGTATTGACCTAAAAGTGACTTCTACCCAGTAAGTCTATGGGTCATATTATTAACAGTTATACGTTAACGTAAAACCGATAATTCAACCAACCTTTCGCATATACGTTCGATTCGGGATCAGAAATCAGTACGGTTTGCCTTCGATAATGTAAATGACGTGACAGAAAGCTCAAACGATCGTAATAAACGTTAAACTTTCGGTTTTCGTTCGGAACAAAAAACACCCCCCGCTAAGCCTAATGGCGTTTGTAGATATACGAACGTCACTCTCTTTATTTCGTTATCATTAGATAATTAATGATTCAAAACCGAAAATGGATCTACGCGTGACGTGTTTACGTACGCTTAACGTCACAAATTAAGAAGTAAAAGTAAAAAATTACATACCAATTTATCAGAATTCAACGTCCGCCATTAACACAGATCATAGAAGTTCGTGCGTGTAACGATGTTAAACAATAAAATTGCTTTTCGTTAGTTTTTCAATTTTTTAAGGCATTGCTATCGAGTTATAATAGCTTAGAGATGATTTATATAATTAATATATTATCAAAATATTTCTTTTTAGACGAAATTAATTAAAATAGATGTCGCCGCAATGATTTACAGTTGTGACATTCATCCTCTTTTGTAATCTAAATCTGTATTTTAGATGTGAAAATTAACTTTTTGTAACATTGTAGGCCGTTATATAAATTAAATATGCTATTTGATTATTTTCTCATTTGGTTGTCTGACGCAAAGGCTTCGTCAGTGAAGAATGTCTTATCGAAATTACTGTTATTAACATTCGATAAGATGCCAAAAATTAATAATAATAATAAATAGAAAAATGCCTGGGGATTTATCCACCTAGACCAGATTCGAACCCACATACCCCAGAGCGGTAGGCTACCATTTTGACCGCTCGGCCGTCCAGCCTCGGTAAAAAATTTCCTATTTCTTCAAATTTAGATTTTCCGTGCTGTTTTAAACAAAACTTTGATTTAATTTAATTAAAAAAAAATTACAATATTTAAAGAGAACCGAGAATTTTAATTGAAATTTATAATTTGTTATATTTTAAATTCTATTGTAGTAAGCTACGTGTTACATCTTATAAAATATTAAGACTTGCTCATAATAAAAAAATAGAAATTACAGTATATAAACGAAGCTTTTTACAGGTATATCTATTCTGAGATCTTTACGATTTCTTCCTTCATATTATCATTTATTTATTTGGTTCTTTCTTATATTTCTTATTTAATCTGTTATACATGAAAATTGATACAGGAAAAGTTTTCAACTTGCAGAAAATGTTTCTGTCAAACCTAAGTGACATGATACTGATTGCTGTAACAATAAGATTTGAAAAATGCCGAAAACTGTAGAACTATTAGGCCAGGAACATGCATGCGTAAAATTCGGCGTAAAATCTAGTATAAAACAGAAAGCGTAAAACTTTTTCTNAGTATAAAACAGAAAGCGTAAAACTTTTTCTAAAATTTTTGTGTTCCTGGCCTTAAAAGTTTCGACTGAAAAGACAATTCAACAACGAGTTACGTAACTTTACCTCCAAAAATAAAAATTAAAAATTGTGCTTTCGTCATTTGTTAGGATATTTTATTTTTCAAAAAATTTTATATTATTAAAAAATATTATAAAATAGCAGAAAACTTCATTTTGAGAGTAGAGATGAGTTTTATAAAAAAATATAAAAAAATGTAAATGTTAATAACGAGTAAAATTTTCTTTAAGTTTGATGCCACTCGAGATATAACACGTGACACTCCTCTATCTCCCCACCACCTTGACCTTTAACCACCAAAATTTAATAGCATCAATCCCCTAATATACAAACTTCCTGCAAAATTTCAGAAGTTTTCGACAAAAGAGAAAGGAGTTTTTATTAATTTTTAACTCTTTCCGCCCTGTGGGCACTAAGAGGGCCTCTTTTCGCAGCCCATTATGGGTTCGGCCAGGCTCACAATGGAGCGGCCGGGTGGTGAGAGACGAAGCACGAGGTATCCGAATTCGATTCCGGGTCCCCCTAAGCGGTAGGCTGCTACCTCGACCGCTCGGCCATCCGGAGGTTAAACGACAAAGGAGTTATTAAGCTTAAGGGGGTGAACAAAATCGTTTCCCCTACACACTGATATTACAGTATATATTATCTTATAACTTCTTATAATATAATATTTACAAGATTATAAAAAATGATTAGATTGTATTTTGTCTATTTGATTAGTCATAACCAAAATTAAAATCAATTATACAAGCAAAAGTGAAAATAAATAATTAGTTTAAATTTGAAGTATTAAAAACTGAAAACAAAAATATAGAAATTCGATACCCTGTTATAAGATATTGTAAAATAATTATAATAATAATTAATGAAATTATTCTTCAGAAAATAATAAATACCTGTATTTTAAATAATTATGAATATTTTATAATTATCGTGTATTGTTTAAAGTTATAAGGTATAAATTTAAATGAATCTCGAATAAATAAATAAATAGATTTATCTATAAAAGTACAAAATATTAGTGAAAGCTATTATTATTTGTGTGATAAATATATTTGTTATCACTTTGTTACCATGTCCTTTTTTCCCTGGAAATGGCAGCCATATTAATATGGATTTTTATTTTTCCTTTTCAATGTTCTAGGTAAGATGATTGAAATACTATTGCAATTTAGCATTCATATTTAACTAGAAAACTGTATTTTAACGTTTATCATATATGGTCGTACATTTACAACAAAAGTTGTAATAATTTATGCAAACGTTCACATATTTGCATAAATTATTACAACTTATATAGCAATCACTATCCGTAGTGAATTTATTACAACTCTTTCTGAGACTACACACCTATTTCTTTACCTTTTGAAAATTCTGACCTACGGGCTGACTACTTGAAATTTACTGAGTTTTCTTTACGTATTTAGCACCTAAATAGGGCCGTTTCCTACGGAAAGTC
>NW_019389648.1:0-5848 GCF_000671375.1 Centruroides sculpturatus
GTGCAGATATTTTTTTTTCTCTCGCTGTACGTAGAAAAGGGGTCTCTTGTGAGGAAGCAAGAGAAAAAAATTTAATTTATAGTTATATTTAGTTACTTATATTATTTATTTTTAATTTTGTTTCAATTATTTTGAGGACGTATTGAGATAGCTTCAACTGCTATCTCAACACGTCCCAGCTATGGCTTCATTTGCATAACTGCATGATAAAACTTTAATAATAAGTGGAATTACATACCAATAATTTAGGATTTAAGTATGGCTGAGATACTAAATAATATTCTACTTATAATTCTGTAAGCAGACGTTGATAGAAATACAAGTTAAGCAAACTTATTTTTGTCAGCGTGTTTAGTATGTAAATAAATAAAAAAAAATTGTCTAATGTCTATCTCTACCAATAACTGGTTACAAAAATGTAAATAAAAACATAATTTAGCTATATTTAAACCCTAAATGTTACTATAAGATTATGCAAATGAAGCTTTAGTGGGAAGTTTGTCGAGGTTTAACATAACTCCCAAAACTCAAAATAACTGAAATAAAATAGAAAACAAATAATATAATTAATTATATATAACTATAAATAAAAATTTCTCTTGTTACCTCACATTCTTTATGCCCACAGGGCGGAAGCAATTTGACTGATAAACTTGCCTGACACGTTGTTGTTTTAGCAAATACAGTAATACCTCGGTTTTCTTTGACTTCAGTTATCGTCGGTTTCGGTTTTCGTCGGTTGCCTCGGATTTTGTCGGCGTGCTCACGTGATTAGACTGCTAATTTTGCGAAAACAAAGGGTGACCTACGCGTTTTCCTGCTCAGTGTGGCGTTTTTTCTCGTTATGTGAGCATTACCCCTATAAAATTATTATTATAAGTAATAGTACTATAAAAAATTGTTTAATTTAAATTAAAATTCTTTACTGTTTTTTTAATAAATGAGTTTGAATGTTATTCTGAAAACTTCAAATCTAATCCAAACGAGAAAGCTTACTCCAATGATTTTTCACGAGTGGTCTATTCCGATATGTCGGGCACAATGGGAGCATTGTAGGTTCTTCCAGACCCACAATGGGGGTCCGGATGTATGAAAATGACTTCTTAGTGTCCGTAGGACGAAAGGAGTGAAAATGGAAATAAAAAGCCATTTTTTTACACGACATAAATAAACCTTATTTGGTAATGCTATGATATACATAATTTCAAAAAAAATTAATGCAAATTTTTAAGAACATCCAAAAAGCGGAAACTTCTTGGACCTTTGCATTGAAGAATTCTGCGAAGCCCAGTTATGCCGCTGCTCTTAAAATGAACAACTTGTATTGAAATTAATATCGTTCATTTTAATCATCAAATGTAATGTTTTATTCAAATTTCAATCAAGTATCTTATCTACGTATATTTTGTTGTTTTCGGTATTCGCGTCATCTTTGTTATTCATTTCGTGCACGTTTACGATAGAAATTTTTTCTTCTTTTTATCCTCATAAAAATTCTTCTAGGTTTCTCTTGACAAAATTTCTCGAATACTTTTATTAATTACTTATTTTTGTAATGCAATAAAAGTATTCGAGTACTTATTTTAATCACTCGACATCAGTGCCCGATGATTAAAACCAACAAGCATTGAAAGTTGGTCCAAGATTCGCGCTTATCAACGGGCTATTTGAATGCAGTTTACTGGGTTTTCTTCGCGTGTCTAACACCTAACTAGAGACAGTTTCTCCATAGAAAGTCCTCCCTGGAGGCATCTCCGCTCTCGTGTTATGTTGCTTTGTCCAGTGTACCATCGTAGTGAACGCCGGTCATTACAATATTTTTGATGATAGAGTTCTGAAAACCTCTATAACACAATCATTTCACTTGTATATAATTACATTTTGTTTCGATTTAAATTCTCGTCTATGCACAAAAGGAAAGAAAAGAATAAAGTCCATTCCGACTACAAGAGTNCACGTATTTGTAAAATCTAAGTGACTCGTACAACATGGAATTCATATAAAACGGAATTATCAACAGTGTTATAGGGAGGTCGACTGGTATACAGGGTTATCACTACCTCACGCAACTCGTAAATTAATTTTTTTATTTGTTTATTGATGTTATAATTGTTGAACATTTAAGTATTTATAAGTGCTCTTTCTAATATCAGATTTTAATAAAAATAGCCCATATTTATTTTAGATAAGGTTCAAAATATTTTATTCAATTCTAAGAAGTTTTTATGAAAATATCCAAGTCAACTTACATTAAATAAAACGTGATACATCGAGCTGCATATCAAGTTATATTATTTCGTAAATATTTTAATTTTACATACTAAATTACATTTTAATTAGATAATACTGTAAATTACCTACATCAATTTGTAATTATATTAATATAATATATGGATTATATTAAACATCGATTTCTATCAATTATATAGATTTGGATATTAAAAAAATATATTTTAAAAGACATAATATAGCTTCTTGTAATATAATTTCACGTAAATTATTTCGAATAGTATAGATAATTATTCTAACTATTTTTATTCTAATGCTTTTCTGTCATGAAAAGTAATATACTGTATTAACGATAGTTGCTGCCCCTGTAAAAGTGTCTTTTCAGCAAAGTTACTAAATATACAGGTGAAGCAAACATTTCTTCGTTCTGATTCGTTTATCAGAAATTATTATAATTCTTAATAAATGAGTGTTGATAACAATAGAAGAATATACTTTAAACAATTTAATATGTATGATAAAAAGTTTTTATATTATAAAATATAGAGTGAATAGAATTAAATGCATTTTATTTTCTACTTAAATTTATGAGTCTTACTCGTTAGTAAGATTATTGTATATAAAATAAATGTATTCTAAATATTTAATTTATATTACGTTTATCACAGTATTATTCTGTAACAATTTCAATTACTATTTCAATGACTAGAAAATAATTTGTTAAAATATAAATAAGCAATAAATACATTAACTACTGTAAATGCATTTTATTGAATATGACGGAAATTATTTTCAAAATGCATTCAATAAATAAATTACAATTAATCATAAAGATTTATTATATTAATATTATTAATTTCATTAAGTTCTCTATGAATTATATATATTTAAGAACTAATAGCATGCTTTTATACAATAACAAAGAAATAATTAGGACAAACTTACACTGATAAGGAAGTAATTAAGATAATTGCAATAAAGTATTAATACAATACTATAATACGAACTATGAAATTTAATTACTTATTAGTATAATTCTATTATAATTTATCAGTTTTAAACTTAAAACTTCTAACAGATTAATAAACATTAGTTAAATTACTATCATTTTACATATCAAAGTAATGAAATTTTATATTTCAAAATATTCTTCTATACCTTACTAAATTCAATTTTGATTATACTTAAAATGATAAATGAATTTAAAAATTTTCAATTACCTCTTGCTTTTTAATAAATGGCTCCTAAAACAAGGTAACTCCTAAAAAGCGATTAGTGAGGGCGTTATTACAATAAACGACCTAATCTTTCAGAAATGTATAGCATCGTTAAACATTTAAACTTCGTGTCAGATATTAAATTTTCAAAACTTTTATTATTTTTATTCATTCTACTTAATGATTCGGTTACACTTTAACACTAAAAGTTACTCAGTTATATAAGTATATATATATATAAAACACCCTCACAGACATATTACCCGTACGCTGACCTAAAAAATAACTTATTTATTTAAATAAAATATAAGTAAAATATTACCGTTTCAGCAGCACACATGATACTATATTAGAGCGGATGTATTATTAGTTAGTATCCAAAATTTCTTCCTTTACGTTCCTTCAAAATTAAGATTACCTTCCAAACCATGTGTAGAATCCATGCTTTCGTCTAGAAATTTGTCCCAAAAATGAACGAAGGACGTATGTCGTATAGTATAGCACGTGCTAAATTTGATGCCAATCGATTTATCAGTCTCTTAGTTTTTAGAGCGTAAGAATAAATAGATGAAGGGGAAAAAACTCATTAATCTACAGATTACTTGTAATAAAAATAGTAGTTGATGTATTCTTTTTTTTTCCTTTTTTTTTTAAATTTGAGATTAAGCTACTTTATAAAATGAGTATTAAATTGGCATTGTTCTTTATAATATTCCTTTTTATTTACTTAATGGCAAAACGTGTTTCAAATAAAATGCATTGAGTTAACATGTAGACTATACGTGACGCACTATATTAACTAGGCCTTTTTTCTATTAGTTTCTATAAGAAATTACAATAGTATTGATCAATTTTTCTACTCGTTCTCCTAACCTACTTACGACAACAGAATATAGATATTCTTAAATTATTAAAATAATTATAAAAATAAATTATAGGAGAATAATACTGGAAATATAATATACTCATTATAATGCTATGTTAATTAATAATTAATAAATTATGAGAAAAAAAAAATTCGTTTTAAATTTTTAAAATAAAACATAAAAATTAATAAGGAATTTTAAAAGTTAATCTCTAATTTTTATTTTAAATAATTTAAATTAAGTTTAACCTGAACTTTCACATTACAATTTATGAGTTGAAAAATGAATATTTATATATAGATAAAAGCATAAATGTTAATAAGCANCTATAAAAACCTAATTTTCAACAATTTCTTAATTACTAGCGTATTAAAGAAATTTTTATTCTGGTCTATTTTCATCAATAATGTATGTATGCAATGAATAATTAGAATAACGTAAAAATTCTATAAAATCCTAATTTTCAACAATTTCTTAATTACTAGCGTATTAAAAAATTTTGTATACAATTACAGTCGACCCCGCTATAACACTGTTGATTATTCCGTTTTATATGAATTCCATGTTGTACGAGTCACTTAGATTTTACAAATACGTGTGCCGGGCTGTGAACGGCTCACGTATTTGTAAAATCTAAGTGACTCGTACAACATGGAATTCATATAANCGTGTAAACAAAACCGACAAAATGTTTTAATTTTTTTTATTATTTATCTATTTCAACGGCATAAACTCAAAAAAGTAGTTTCACAAAGCCGTAAACCTTTATACATATTTTATTTTTGAGTGGAAAAGAAATATTTTCAAATACTGTACTTGGAAATGTGTGAATGAGGAAGGAATACTAAATAAAGCTGGAGTTGTGACTCAAAGGATTATAGACCCAAATTTGGGAAAAGGAGGGAAAGATGAGAAAAAACATATATAAATATAGTTAATATTTACCGTCTGTAGAAGATAAAACTGAGTTAAAAAATATAAAAAATATAGTAAATATTCATGAATTCTGCTTTAAGCCAATGGCCTAGATACAATATCTAAATCTGTTTTTGATCTAGTTTTACGATTGAATCAAAATGCAGGAGTCGTATAATAAATTATATTCAGATTTTTTTTATGCAAAGAGTATCTTGATTTACTGCAATTTTATTCATTAAAATTAACTCTTTCTTGTTTCTATCAGATTTTCGTTTAGGTTAACCGTCCAGTTAAAAGATAAACACACAATCATTAGGAAAATTTTCATTCACTGATAATTTAGAGACAGTTCAATTGATCACAGATAGATATTTTTTCAAGGTTTTAGAGGGAATTGCATGCTTTCCTCCTATATCTTTTAATTATCGTTATATTTATCTTTATAATAGTTAATTATCAAAACTGTTTTTCATAAATTGCAGCGATTTTATTAAATATTATTTTGTTTATTAAAATTTCTTAAAATTAGAAAAATTCTTTAAAATCTTTAAACAACTTCTTCAAATCGCTGTCATCAAGTAGAAATTCGTTTATATTAGATGTGAGCAAAAAATAACA
>NW_019389649.1:0-4235 GCF_000671375.1 Centruroides sculpturatus
AATATGAATAATATTTGCAAAATAAACCACTGAATAATATTTGATCATTATCCCATGTAACTTCGTCGTATGTTGACCAAAACTTGATTTTGAAAATAAGGAATGTTCCTTGTTTTCAAGGCAAATTTAGCCCTGATTGCCACATTGCGGGAGCGCTGATTCGACGTTGAATAACAATTGATGTGTCTTGCATAATGTATGATGTCCTTTTTTATAGTGCATGCCCTTCTTTGTACAGTCTGTAGGCACCGCTGTCCAGATTATCATCGCATTTCTCTTTGAATCAGATTAAGGTAATAATCACCTAAACCTATCACTCTTTGGTGCTAATTTTTTTGAAGGCAACCAAGCAAATGATACGGAGCTCCGAAACGCAATAATGTAGCCTACATAGAAATGAAACCCGAGTAAACAGTAAAACGGGATGTATGATATTACTAACATTTTCATGAAAACAGGAGCATATAATCAATCCCACTGGAGGATATGCAGGATAATTAACAGGTCGTATTATCGAAAGTCGGATTAGTGAGTCTACTGTATATGAGATTTTTTATTAGCGATTTGATATTCATAACACAGAAATTTTAAAAAAATTTCCATTATTAACTTTATTATAAAAATTTTACAGTACTATGTTATTTTCAATATACCATAAAATTAAAATTTAATGCTTTCATCTCCATTTAACAATAAATTAATATATAACATAAATTTCATTAATAACAAAAAGTTTTTACCAAAAATATTTCTGAAGGCTTGTCTATAAACTTATTTTTCGATTTTCTGTTATCTTTCCAAAGGATTTTAAATATTCTATTAGATTCGTCGATCCAACATAATTTTTCTCCAAATATTCCATTTTCAAGAGCTGGTATTAAAAAGTCTTCTATGAAATATAGCTGAAAAATTATATACTGTAAAACTATGCAGAAAATTACGTGCATAAATGAAATTAAATTCTTATTTAAAGGAAATTAAAGTATATAAAGTATTAAGTTCTGAACACAAAATCCTGGATTTTGACAAATGTGAAATTTTAAGATTTTTGTTCAGAATCTTCTAATATAGTATCAGAAAATTGTTAGGACTTATTAATGAAAAATGCAGTATTTAATATTAAATGAATAGCATTTTCAAGTATGAAAATAAGTTTGATTTAAACAAAAATAAATCAGTATTTATTTTTAAAAATTAAAATATGTATCATAAATGATTTGAGAATTTAAACTATTATTATAAATAGCAAAAAGACAGGAAAAAGAAAGCAGTTATTAGATTAAACAATCTGTTATGTGCTTTATGAAAACACTGTAAATACAGTATTTGCATAAAGTCACATAATAGTATTGTACATAAATTGTGCAATACTATTATGTATTAATACAATTATTGAAATATAATAATAATATTATTATATTGTAATAATAATATTAATAGAACAATATTAATACTATTATGTATAAATTGTACATAAAGCCACGTAACTGTTGTATATATTTATGTAAATACTGTATACAGAGCCGGCCCTACCATAGGGCGAACGGAGCAGCCGCTCCAGGCGCTAAATCCTAGGGGCGCCTCAGTGGTAAAAAAAGTAAAGAAAAAAGTATTTTTTTTTCACTTTTCGATATTTTAATTGTAAACTTGTGGTCAGTATGTGAATGGCCTTATCTGTTGAGACGCGCGTGGGTCGAGTGCATGGGCGGGGTTCCACCCCCGGGCGCCATAATAGAATCTCGCTCCATCCTAAAACTTGCCTCGGGCCGGCACTGACTGTATATTCAATACTTTTTGAAATAATCTTTGAGATAACTAGAGTAATAAACATTTTTTATCTAGTAAATATTGCGGTTCCCCGTAGAGAAGTAAAATTAATTTATTATGCGAAACAAAAACATTTCAAACTTACCTTTGAAGATGTAACGCCATTCATTTTGAGAAAAGTAATTTGAGGAAAAAATCTAAAAAATTGCAATTAATGTAATTTAATGATAAATAAAATAACATATATCCTCGAATTAAATTATTTTTAAAATGTTTTTTAATGATCTTTGAATTTATATTGTAATTTTGTTTGCATATCTATTTTAACAACTATAAAATACAGGTAGGTCTAATTAGGGCTGACTTTTAAAAAGAAGTATCCTTCATAAAATTATTGTTACAGATGAAAATATTTTAATAATATAAAGCCGTTGTGTGAGTGTGTGAATTTCTTATAACTCTTGCAATTTTTGCTCAATCCAGATGAAATTTTGGTTATATTCGTTTTATGTTCTGACAGAAAGTATAGATTACGTATTTTATGGCAATATTAGAGGGTTTGAGGCCGAAGTTTTAAACTGTAGATCGTGTAGGTCGGACGTTCAGCGCCGCTTTCCTGTAAGCTTAGAAGTTTGACAATGGCGTTTGGATAGTCAGTGAATCATGCTCGACATTCCAAACACCATTGTCAAACTTCTAGGCTTACAGGAAAGCGGCGTTGAACGTCCGACGTACACGTTTTCACGTTTAAAACTTCGACCTCAACCTCGCTATTAGCTATAGAGTAAACGTTTGATTTATTTCGATCGGATCGGTGATCGCAATTACGTTGCAATGATGTCAGTGACCTCATTTTTAGTTCAATCTTGACGACTGAATTTCCCTTAAGTTGCATTTTTAAATATTGTGGGAAATGGCGTATTTTAAACTTCTTTCATTAAATTTAAATTTTTAATTTTAATAAAAGATAGCCGCGTCGTGTCACTTCTATAACAAATTTTTTCAAAAATCTTTCTATAGTAACCATGTGACGCTTTATTATCCAATCGGAAGTAACGATCTAACGAGCATGTTATTTAAAATGTATTATCTCACTTCAATTATGTTCCGACGGACAGTATAAGCTATTGAATTTTTTGAAATCTGTACTCTTCTTCAATCCGCCATACTTGACGGGAGAATTTCTAGTAACTTAATATTATTTATTAATTAATTATGGCAAAATCTTATTATTCGATTGTTCAAATTTTCACGTTATAGACGGCCATCATAGTCATTTAGTTCGGGTCTCGGATACAAATGAATTCCAAAATCTTATATAGCGTATAAAAAAATTTTAAAGTAATATAAATTAAAGCTTCTTTTTAATTAGTGAAAAGTCTATTTTTATTTGTTTTGTTGATTGTGTTTACGTTTTATTTCTTTCGGGGACGAGGGAGACATCATACTTATCACAAGTCCAGATCTAAGGCCGGATGACCGAGCGGTCAAGGTGGCAGCCTACCGCTCTGGGGGACCCGGGACCGAATCCGGACGGGTCAAGGAATCCCCAGGAATTTTTCGGAGGGTGGTCCGTTCGGATATGTCGGGCCCTGTCCCTCACCACCCGGTCACCCCATTGTGGGCNGTTCGGGTCTCGGATACAAATGAATTCCAAAATCTTATATAGCGTATAAAAAAATTTTAAAGTAATATAAATTAAAGCTTCTTTTTAATTAGTGAAAAGTCTATTTTTATTTGTTTTGTTGATTGTGTTTACGTTTTATTTCTTTCGGGGACGAGGGAGACATCATACTTATCACAAGTCCAGATCTAAGGCCGGATGACCGAGCGGTCAAGGTGGCAGCCTACCGCTCTGGGGGACCCGGGACCGAATCCGGACGGGTCAAGGAATCCCCAGGAATTTTTCGGAGGGTGGTCCGTTCGGATATGTCGGGCCCTGTCCCTCACCACCCGGTCGCCCCATTGTGGGCCTGGCCAACCCCATAATGGGCCTGCTGTAAGAGGCCCTCTTAGTGCCCACAGGGCGAAAAGAGTAAAAAAGAAAAAAAACTAGTCCAGATCTAGGAACGCCATACATTGGTGCACTTGAGACACGTGTCCTCTTTTCGTCTGTGTCGTCCTTTTTCTAATCATCAAAGGACTACAAATTACATTATCAACAAAGAACAGAAAATGTTATTATTTTGCAAATATGAATAATATTTGCAAAATAAACCACTGAATAATATTTGATCATTATCCCACGCAACTTCGTCGTATGTTGACCAAAACTTGATTTTGAAAATAAGGAATGTTCCTTGTTTTCAAGGCAAATTTAGCCCTGATTGTCACATTGCGGGAGCGCTGATCCGACGTTGAATCACAATTGACGTGTCTTGCATAATGTATGATGTCCTTTTTTATAGTGCATGCCCTTCTTTGTACAGTCTGTAGGCACCGCTGTCCAGATTATCATCGCATTTTTC
>NW_019389650.1:0-4259 GCF_000671375.1 Centruroides sculpturatus
AAATAAAATTTCTTAATTTATAAAAGTACCTAAATGGTAGGGATATTTAGGGAATATTTTACAAATAAGAAAATAGAATTCCCTGGAAATCCCCACGATGCTTTTAAGAAATTCCTGAAAATTCCCAAATTGTAGGGATATTCAGGGAATATTTCAGGAAATGAAAATTTTTGTAATTATTTAAGAATACATAATTGAAGGCATTTTATAAGTAGTAAAATTAAATGTATTTATATTAAAAAAAATTCCTTTAAAAATTAACTTAAATGATATTTATACATATATGCATCTACACGTTTCTCGTACAATCAGAATGCGTTTATTTACATAATTATGCAGGAATTTCATAAAATATTCAGTGACTAAATAATTTTAAGCTGTTTAGATAGAGAATTTCGATTCAGGAATCCAAGAGATCATTTAAATAAGGAAGGTTGTGCATGAAGTGATGCATTTAAAATCTTATTTTAAGTATTAAAAAAAAACCAAGATAAAATTAGGGAAAAAATGAGAGAATAGTCAAAATTTTCCTTTAAATTTTAAGTATTTTTCTTTAAAGTCTTCTTTTCGAGCAACTTACTGATATGTGAAATATTAGAAAGATAGACGATGATCGATTATCAAAGAAAACTTTTAAACTTCACGTTTATCCCTTTAGAGTTGAATTCTTTGATTATAACAATTGTTGGGATGGAGGGAAGAGGAGTGAAACCGGATTTTGTCCTTCCAAGATACAATATTTTGGTAATGGTTAGGATTTTTTTTATTTTTGTTTTTCTATTTTACGTTGTTAACTTTAGGAGCAATTGTCATAGATTTTATTGTCTGGAAGGATTATTGGATAAGAATCTGTCGAAATTTCTACACTCATATAAGTAACGATTGACATCCTGATCATATTTTACATCAAATATCCCAATTTATTGAGTTTAGAAGATATCATTTCTACTTAATTTACTTCTATATAACTCAAGATTATACTATTTTTTTTATTAAATAATAAATATTAATTTAATATACTTTAATTATTTTAAAATAATTTTTAAAGTTATACGTTAATCTATTATAAATGTAAGAAATTTTTTAATGATTTTAAGAAATTTTAAAGAAACTCGTAAAGATGTTTAGAGAAAATTAAATTTCCTAAATAATTCCACCATTTTAAAATTCCTGAAAATTCCCATATTTCAGGAATATTTAGGGAAATAATGAAATAAAAGTCTTTAAAAATCCCTGCTGTGTTTTTTTAAAAAAGCTACTAACTAATTTGATAATGTATTTCTTTTAAAAATAACTTTATTTTTGATGTATTTATGGCAAGATGATTGAATTACATCCAAAGATATTGGACATTTATTAAAAAATTAGCATTCAATATAAAGTCAGAAGATGTCTTTTTAAATGTAGCGACGTAATTAAATAAAATTAAATTTATACGCCATTATTTTCAAGTAAAAAAAATACGTATTCAAAAAATTTAAAATATGGAAAATATTTTACGTAATTTTTAAAATAAATTACATAAAATTCTTTGCTGATATTTTCCCAACATAAATTTCTTTACAGTAATTATATACCACAAAAAGTACAAGAATGTGATGAAATAGTTAATTATAATTAAAGTATATCACGTCAATGAGAGTTAACAGACTATAAGTAAGTAATTATAATAATGTCTGACGTATTTTGAATGGAAAAAAAGGACACGTAAACCGTGCCAAAATCAATAATATAAGAAAAAATTAGTTTTTTGGAAAGTAACAATGGAGTGTCTTGAGTTGGCACGCATATAACGTGCCTATCATATGTCAAGTAGACACGCACTAAGGATAATAAAACTTTGTGTGAACAAGTAGAGAGCTTATAATATTATGGTACTTAAATGAAAGATCGTACAACGTTGATGACACTTTCAGTAAAGTGACAGAAATTCCAGGCAACGCATTGTGAATTCTGTCGCCTGAAAGCGTTGAAAAAAGGAAGAGACTCTCATAAAAACGCTGGAGGAAACAACCAACTGTAGTCCATAAAAGGGAGAATTCCCTTCAGGGAAAAGTTATTGAAGAGATTGGTATTGTTATGAGCGATACTGTATCAAAAATCGGATTGGTGATAACTCGACATTTCATAGATAAATGTCCACAAAGTTCTAGAAAACTGCTTTTTACTTGTAACGACACGTGTTGCGTATGATGCAATCTGATCGACTTCATACACTGCACTAACATCAGTCAATCTGTTTATTCTATGGCTCGAAATCCATCACTATCCCCAGAAAAATCGATGATATTGCTTTTTAGAATGTAATATATATGGCAGCATTACTATAAAATGGAAGTAGTTGTATATAAGGAAAGCCATTGCAATATTTTTGTAGAGTTTTTCTTATACTTAAAAATTGTGAAATATTTATTTTTCTGTTAATAATTTTGAAGAATTGGGTATCACTAGGAACATGAAAACTTTTATATATTTTTGTTAATTGATGATAAAGAATAAGAATATTTAAAATGGCAGATACATTCCTTTATATGATAGACTCAATATTCTTCATGTTACAGTAAAATTAAGTAATTTGAAATTTCAGACAAAACACTGTAATTCCTGCCATTTCCTTACACTTGGCTATCCTCACAGTTCACTAAAATATAAATATTTTTAAAATGATGTCTTAACATCAAAAAATAGATATTTTGTGGATAATTGCGGATATATTCTTTACCATAAGCAACAAAAGCTTAAGAAATAATAACATTGTCTTCATAGAACCACAACTGTTCTTCAACTCTATCACTTTCTTTATTATTCAGATTTTTAATTAAATAATCTAAAAATACTTAAATTTAAGAGAAATTTTAAGATATTTTTAAAACTAAACTTAGGGAAATTTTGAAGTTTCAAGTATTTTAAGTGAATTTTTAAGGATTTTAAGAAATTGTTTAAAAAAATATGGGAATGTTTAGAAAAAATAAAATTTCCTTATTTGTAAAAATCCCTAAATTGTAGGGATATTTAGGGAATATTTTATAAACAGGAAAATAAAATTCCCTAAAATCACCGAAGTTTTTAAAAATTTCAGAAAAATCTCCAAATTATAGGGATATTTAGGGAATACTTCAGAAAATTAAAATTCTTTTCTTAATCTAACGAATATTTTCTATATAAGCTCTTCATTACTCTCGTGTAAGTGATGTAATCACTAAATCCCTAACAATAAATTAATCTAACAAAATATAATTAAAATTTAATGAAAAATAGAAAATAAATCGAAGTTTCATATCAATTTATTAGAAAGTATATGAAGTTATATGTTATAACCTTTGAAAGGTTTAAGAATTAAATAACAGTTGGTTCCTTAGAGAATTTGTGACTTGGATTTATAAAATGAAAATGAGATACTGTACTTCAGAGAAATCCGTTTTTAAATGTGTTTACATTCTCTTAAGTAATATATGAATAATATAATTACTTATCATCATATTGGCATAGGAAAAAGCTCAAGGAATCTTAATACTTAATTAAAATAAAATAATTCAATAAAATCTACACAAAAATTTTGAAGATTCGAGGATTTTAATTAATTAAACAAAGATTTTAAAGAAATTTTTCGAAAAATTATGGGATGTTTACAGAAATAAAATTTCTTAATTTATAAAAGTACCTAAATGGTAGGGATATTTAGGGAATATTTTACAAATAAGAAAATAGAATTCCCTGGAAATCCCCACGATGCTTTTAAGAAATTCCTGAAAATTCCCAAATTGTAGGGATATTCAGGGAATATTTCAGGAAATGAAAATTTTTGTAATTATTTAAGAATACATAATTGAAGGCATTTTATAAGTAGTAAAATTAAATGTATTTATATTAAAAAAAATTCCTTTAAAAATTAACTTAAATGATATTTATACATNTATATAAGCTCTTCATTACTCTCGTGTAAGTGATGTAATCACTAAATCCCTAACAATAAATTAATCTAACAAAATATAATTAAAATTTAATGAAAAATAGAAAATAAATCGAAGTTTCATATCAATTTATTAGAAAGTATATGAAGTTATATGTTATAACCTTTGAAAGGTTTAAGAATTAAATAACAGTTGGTTCCTTAGAGAATTTGTGACTTGGATTTATAAAATGAAAATGAGATACTGTACTTCAGAGAAATCCGTTTTTAAATGTGTTTACATTCTCTTAAGTAATATATGAATAATATAATTACTTATCATCATATTGGCATAGGAAAAAGCTCAAGG
>NW_019389651.1:0-4275 GCF_000671375.1 Centruroides sculpturatus
ATTGATTTGATAACAGGAATTTAAAATTTTATTTTAAATTGCTGTCTTCAAATGCCGATTATAGGAATTATTATAGATCCATAAATTCAAAACTGTTTTAAATGATTCATTGTCAGAATTTTATATCCGTTATATTGATATATTTCATATGAACACTTACTATGTATAATTAATTGTGCCATATTTATGATAGTTTGTTATTAAATTATTACATTTACAGCTTTGTTCAATTAATATGTTATAAGAATGAAAAATAATAACGATTTACTATCATTTTTCATGATTATTTCTACATTTTTTATTTATAATTATTTTATTATTATTTTCTCAATGATAAACTATAGAAGAAGCATTGTTTTGATGGAGAAGTAACATTTTTATAAACTAGTAAAATATTTTATGAGAATAAAATATAAAATAGTAGTTATAAAATAGTAATTTTTCCTTCTTTTACATTTATTTAGGTTTATTTTATTACTATTTTCTTGATAATAAACTGAAGCAAAGTAATAGAAGAATCAATAAGGAAAAAAAAGTGTCATTTTTGCGAAGTAGTTGGTCTCTAACTAGTAAAATTTAGTCACCAAATCTACCAAAGTTTTCAACGTAAGTTGGAAATTTCATGAATTATGGATTTACCTAGCTTTTTCTTTTTCTAGTTTAAGCTTTTCTTTAGGATAGAGGAACTTTTTTCGTCTTTCTTTCTTCTTTGTAACATCAAGAAAATTAGAATCTTGGCCTTTTTTTTCCTAAATTATTTTAAAATTTGTAACGTTGGAAATATTGGATTTTGATACAAAATTTATTAGTATATTTACGTATAAAAATGTAATTTAAAATTTAGATGTCTAGTTGTATTCTTTAAGAGTGCCTTCAGTTAGTTCAAAGGCATAAACATTATTATAAGTATTCTGTTTACTTTCCATTAAAGAAAGGTTAGTAATCATTTATAATATATTAAATCATTATCGTATAATTTATTAATTAATTAAGTTTGAATGTAAATTATTTTTCAAAATTTATTTCTGGTGAAGTTCTTATGATTGATGATTTGTCATAATTTCAATTTTTTTTACTTTTTAATTAATTTAACGAGTTTCAATTTATTCGTTTATTTTTTAATTAACTTTAAATTTTTTATATACCATTTCAAATAATTGTTTTCCATATACAAAAAATCTTGTTTTTTCGTTTTGGAAAATTATTTTTTGTTTGTTTTCTCGGATTACATTTAAATTATTAATTTTATTGCATGATTATTTCTCCTAAATTTAATTAATGATACGGATACAAAATTTATATTTACCAATAATACAAGCTACGGAGAATATCCAAAAGATTTTCATGTTTATGTACAACTTTATCTAAACTTCGCGTGCAGAATTTATACCTAAGTTTATATATTACATATAAATATGAACTAAAAATATAAATATTCATAAACTCCGAAGTGTACTGTATATATGTATCAAGGAAACTTCCTTATAAGCAAAGAATATTGCGTTATGTATTGTTATATTGCGCGTTATGCAGCGCGAAAAGTGCCCTAGTGGTGAGTTTTGGTGCTAATTTTTTTCATTTTACGGAATTGTCTTCTCCCTGTCCTGGAATTTCACCGAACAAATTTGGTTGCATTTGAACAGTTGTATTTCCTATTCTACACTGTATAGAATAGGAATACTTTAATTACTTTCACTCTGAATCATTATTTGTTATATATTATAATATATTTATATTATATAAATAATGTATTTATTTATATAAAAAATGGATATTAATATAGCTTTTTATAGTATATATTTATGTTTTGAAGCATTCAAAAATTAGATTGCATAAACTAGTAGCTTACTGTAGACGGCTGACTGGACCGCCTGAGACCATGAAAGTTTTCTTTCATCTGAATCATTCTATATATTAAAAACTCAATTTTTTTGTTTATTAACTTGAGAAAAAATGTAGGAAATAAAGCATAAAAAAACTGACAGTTTCAGGTTGAAGACTGAGACCACCCATTAATACTACAACTTAAAATTGTTATAACTCTAGAAGTATGGATAAGCGTGATCTACACTTATGAATGACATTTACTAATTTAAAAACGGGCAATTAATGAGAATTTTCAAACATTTTAAATTGTTTCTTATTAATTTTGTTATGCTAATTAAAAATAATTAAATTATAAAATAACTTTATATCTAGATTTTATGCTTTTTTAATTAAAAGTATATTAATTCAGATGATTAAATTTAAACCAGCGCCCCATTAGTCATTATATTTTTATCTCTACTACAATTTCAATTCCAAATACAGAAAAAGTAAATTCTATTTCAGTAAATACCAAGTCGTTTTCAGAAAAATACATTTACTTTCAGGTAAAGTTACACATCAATATTAAACAAAAGATTTTTTTTGAACGATAAATAATTAACTTCTCGTTGGATTGCGACTGAATTAATATTATACTAAATTGTCATGAATAAATTGTTCAATCACCAGAAAGAACTTAAACATATTTGAGATCAAATATGTTTGCATTCATTTCACCATGTACAAATACGTTTTCCTTCACACATGAGAATAGACAATGTAATTCCGGAAAATTGACTTTTGTCGTAATTAAATATAATAAAATATTGTGTAATGCGAATTTGTTTCTTCATTCTTGGTATGTTTGAATAAGTATACACACACTTTACAGTTAATTTTTATCTGATTTTTGCGAAATATAGCATTAATTCAATGGCGATCCGTTTAAGAAAATTATCTTTGCTTAATATTAATGTCAACTTAAATATATCTGAGAACAAATTTACTTATTCTGAAAACGAATTTATCCTTTATGAAAATGATTTCATTTTTTTCTGAGCAACACTTTACCTTCCTGAAATAGAATTTACTTTTCCTGAATTTGAAATTGAAAGGATGTAGTTATTTCAATGTAATATGATCCAATAGGATTGGATTACTTAAACACTATTTTCTGAAGAAAGCTAATTCTAAAAACTGCCATTCTCTAATCTTAAATGACATTGCTTCATTTAACGTAGAAAAGGATTAAACAGTTCATAATTTCATTTAAAGAACCTTATATAAGTAATTGAATTACCTCAAATTAAAATAACACAATTAGATATGATTTCATTCTTCAAGTTATTTTACCTTATTATACTATCAAATTTTATTATAAGTTTACTTACTGCTTTTATATTCAATTTAAATCATTAAGAATAAATTCTTAATCCTTCTTTTTAACCCGGTCATAGTAAGTCGGAAAGGTCATTTAGCTTGGTCTACTAGTGACCGATAAATGAAACTACTAATAACTGGTCATGGGTTCGCGATTCACCAAATAGCTGGCTGCGTGGAGTTTTCCGGGCTTTCTTCACGTGTTTAACATTTAAATAGGGACCAGTTTCTCATAAAAACTCCTTCGGGGAAGCATTCTCCCTTGATAAATCGCCCCAAGTGTTACGTTGCTGTATACTGTTAAACTATTTAGTTCGGGCTTCGGATACAAAAGAATTCCAACATTTAGTCTTTAAAATTTTTTAAATATTGTATAAAAATGATATATTGATAAATTTAAATTTCATTTGATAAAATGTTTACACAATATGTCCAAATTAACATTGATTAGTTTAGACGTAATTGGAGAATGAACTAGAGAACAAATAAAATATATATATATATACATTAAAAAACGATTATATATATATATATATATACAGTAGATCCCCCTATAAAACCGGTTCCTATAGTTATGATTCGTATAAAAATTGTGGCAGTATCCGTAAACAGCGGTAAAAATAACTCCTATAATACGTAAAACGTCATCGGGCAGCCGAACTACTTTCCCGCCGTCCGTAGCGCCACGCTACGGACTTTTAGGCGGATAAATTGAGTTTAGTATCGTCTGTTCATATAATTATATATAAATTAGGTACTGTACATATAATTATATATTAATTATATATAAATTAGGTACTGTATATATAATTATATATTAACTTAATTTATTGTAACTTTATTATAATTAAATACATATTTTTCGCCGTCTAGCGTCACGCTACGGCGAGTTAGGCGACCTATCGTCTGTCCAGTACTGTAATTTTATACATTTCTTGTGAAAGAAACATTTCTTATTTAACGGCCATAAAAATTATTTATATTAAGGATGTCTCCAAAGGTCAACGAAGTTTTCGCAGAAAAATAATATCAGAAATCGCGGCCGCGGTTTGATGCGCTGTTCCGCGACGAAACCAAGCTTTAGCAACG
>NW_019389651.1:4951-5298 GCF_000671375.1 Centruroides sculpturatus
TCTAGCGTCACGCTACGGCGAGTTAGGTGACCTATCGTCTGTCCAGTACTGTAATTTTATACATTTCTTGTGAAAGAAACATTTCTTATTTAACGGCCATAAAAATTATTTATATTAAGGATGTCTCCGAAGGTCAACAAAGTTTTTGCAGAAAAATAATATCAGAAATCGCGGCCGCGGTTTGATGCGCTGTTCAGCGACGAAACCAAGCTTTAGCAACGGGCGTAGTCGAACGGTACACACTCGGTAAGAAATCCTACAATTTTTTGTTTATAACGTAGTTTATACGGATTATTTTCAAAAAAATATACGTATTTTGGAAATGTTGAGTCGAATTAGTCTAGAAT
>NW_019389652.1:0-4218 GCF_000671375.1 Centruroides sculpturatus
CTCACACTTTTGATGAAGTTTTTTTTCGTAATTTTAATTGTTTTTAACGTGTAAAATATACATAAAAGGTGTTTTAAGCTGGTCTAAAACTAAAAATTGTGTTTGTTTACCAACTAAATAAGAATTTATATAAATATTTGAAGAGTTGTCTACCTAAATTTCATGTTTAGATAACATTCCCTGCGTATTTAGCATAATATATCTACCTCTTTTACACGAATGCCCTATAAAATGTTTATATCGAGCGCTCTAATTCTGCGAATTCGACCAATTTATCTCCATTTTAACATTGAATCAACGTAAAGGAAAATTTATTTTGAAATCCTCTTCCCTTTAATGTAACAAAATACTTAAAAATATATTTTAAAAGTGTTTATAATCAACAAGTCGACTGTTTTTTTCATTAATTCATCTTTATTTACAAAGTGATTTATTTTCTATTTTTTATGGAATTATCGGACACATGAATTGAAGCTTTATGGAAAAAGATGGGTAACATCAATATATCCTTTAATCATATATTTTCTACAGGAAAAGAAATCAATCAAATGATTTACAGTGAATAAAAATATTCAGTTTGTTTTATTTATTTATTTATTTTTTTCTAAAGAAGATGGATGGAAAATATTTGATGTATTCACTTTTCAATTACTTGATACAATTCGGTCGAACTAAAAAAAAAATTTAAATATATTTATTAATAATTCAGAAGTGGATCCGGGGTAGGATATTCTCCTATTTAAATAATACGAACCTTATTTTTTAAAGGTGACATCCATTTTTGAATTCATTATAAATTATTTCCTTCGAAAGCAAGAAACTGCATTGAAGTAGCATCTCCAGAACATTTTACCTTCTCCTCGCCTCTGAAGTTCCATCTGCTGTCCACTGACAGTTTCTGAACGTAGAGCCTTGTGAAGTGCATGCATCAGTTTGTTCAGCAGCATCGTGGATCGTTTAGGAACGGTTAGCTGCAAGAGAAATTCATGTAAATAATTACTTAATACCAGGAAAAACTTAAGCATTTATAGATTTTTTAATAATTAAACGTGTATTTCTGGAACTGTTATAAAAAAAACTGGTGTTTTTTTACTCCGTTTGTCGTTGCTGCGAGAGAGGATTAGTTAATTTAATGACGTTGGACTGAATGTTTTTGTTATTGCTTCCCCCTCTTCTTCCGATTTCTTCCAATTTATAAGACATCAGACAGTTTTATATATGATAAAACTGCGTAATGTTGTCAAATGCTTGACATTTACGTAAACTAAATTCCGATTTATTTGTCGAGCAGAAACATTTCATCGAGATTCTGTCCACAAATATTTAATGATCGAAATAAAGTCGATTCTTATAACTTCAACTTGACTTGGATAAACACATTCGCTTGCAATTTCGCTTCCATATTCGAATTTTTTTCTCCACAATATAACAATTTTAATATATATAAAAGCCGTTTACTTTAATGACGTTTGCATCTTAAGCGAGGATGATAAACTGTAAACAATTATAAGTGATAATTTCTTGGAGTTTTATCTGTGAAGATAACTCGATGCCAGTTCGAAATATATACAAATAAGAGGATTAATACAGTGATCTTTCAGTTTACAACAGTCTCTGTTAATCTCGTTTGAATGTATTTGTAGGTATTATTATGTAAGTACTCCTCCAATTAAGTCTTCTCATCAATCCAATTGTCTGTAATTTCTTTAGGGGAGATAGTTAATCTGCATGGTTCCTGTGGTGTTAATGCATTCCCGCAGCGTCATCTCAATCACTATATATATGATTAATATATTTAGTTTTCTTTACTTTTAACTTTAAGAAGTTTTCTTAACAATAGTTTCCTATGAGAGAGAGGAGATAAACAATGGATCGAATAGCCTAATAGTTAACAAAACAAAGATTGACGTTGAATCGACCTTACAGCCCGTTGTTTATACAGTTTAGGTGTCAATTTTCTTATTATCCTGTTGAGTAATGCGTACTTTAAAGTGGAAGGTTTGAATTTCATTAACTTGTGACGTAAATAAGAAAATTTTACTAAAATAAATCTAGGTCAATTTAAATATTTTTACCCTGAAATTTGTCTCATGAATCATCGTTTATTTTAATTTTAAAAAAATAATAAATTATTCATATTTATTTAATATAAAAATATACTTTCTCTCTTTGCGTGTTGTCCTACATGAATATGTAATATATAAATACGATAGCGCCTACAAGAAAAGGCATTGTTTTCTCCTTGGATTATTTATAATACGATTTAGATAATGATGTGTACGCATCGAAGGCATCTCGTTTTACCTATCGGGAGCGATAAATATTGTTAAAAGCAATGAAGAGTCCGATTTACTTCATTGTTTTGGTCAGATTTCAGTTACCTTCGTGAAAAATCTTTTACAAATCTAACGATTTACAAATACTGTTAAACTAAAAGTAAATATAATCAACTAAATGGATTTTATTTGTAATCTTTAAGGTAAACTTGCTTATCTAAACATGCATATTATATGTTTGGTTTTGATATTTGCATTGTTATCGCTTCGAAGAGTGTTTATTTGTTAATTTAATAGCGAAAATAGGGATGGAGTTTACACGTACGCACTTTTATAACATTAATCAACGTGTTTATGTTCGAAATTTTCTTTCAATTATTGTTACTTACTGGCCAATCACACCAATCAGTTTTAATGACGGATCATCCTGTACATCTTGCTTTTCCGCAAAGGAAGAGTGCGTGCAGTGAAGCTACATTTACAGGGGGTAAATATTTTTTTAAATCTTATTTTTGACGTGGTATTTTTGAATATTTTAAAAAAAATATTAAACATTTTAACCCCTCAAAAACATCCAATAATCTTATATAATTTGCGCTAAAAATATGTGTAATTTTACTTAAAAAATATCGTTAGAATCCGTGTTAAGTGTAAATTTATAATGAAAACAATGTTTCTAAAAATATATTAAAGAGATAATTTTTCACGTTACCAATCCATTTACACATCAAAAAGTATTATATATAAATGAAATATTGTCAAAAGCTCTCATGCAAATTTCCTCAAAGGAGATAATAATAAACGACAAGTTGAAATCGGGACTTGTAATTTCTAATGGGCTGTAAGAAAAGTATTATTTTAAATCATTGTACGAAAATATTATAGAAGAAAAATAATATTTTGAAGGATTTCCTGAATTAATACATTTAATAGCTTCTTTATGACGTAATAAATGCCTCTCCTTTCTGAAATTTTAATACAATAATTATTTTATTAAAGTAATAACCCGCTTGAGAATTTTTATTGTGTCACAGCAATAAACAAAAGATTATTAAAAATTTTATAATTTAATTTTCGTTTATTATGCACATTTCAACGTCAAAAACAAAATTAAAAATCTTAAAAATATTATTTTAAATATTCATAAATAATTTTCCTTTAAAAAATTGGGTTAAAATATAGAATTATATAATATATATTTTATTATTTTATAATAATTTGCAATGCACTAAAATTATTTAAAAACTGTTATCGAAGAGCATAAAAAATTGCTTAAAAATGAAAGAATAGTTTAAGAATAATGTTTACTGAGTAAAATTCTTCTTTTTAACGCTTAAAAGAGGTAGAATATAATTAAAACGCGAATAATTAAAGTTTGAATAGAGTTGAAAGAAAGTTATCTTACCTCCCTTTTATCGTATGAAGGAAGAGGATAAACATGGTTGACGCCTTGGACTTGCAAATCGGATAGAGTTTGAGAAAGGACGAGGTTGAAAGCAAGAATAAGTAAGATAGACCACGTTGCCATTGTAGAGTGCGCCAACCGATTTGACAGGAGTAGGACAGGCGCTTGGATTGTACACGGCTGCAACATCAAGGTCNTAAAGAGATAATTTTTCACGTTACCAATCCATTTACACATCAAAAAGTATTATATATAAATGAAATATTGTCAAAAGCTCTCATGCAAATTTCCTCAAAGGAGATAATAATAAACGACAAGTTGAAATCGGGACTTGTAATTTCTAATGGGCTGTAAGAAAAGTATTATTTTAAATCATTGTACGAAAATATTATAGAAGAAAAATAATATTTTGAAGGATTTCCTGAATTAATACATTTAATAGCTTCTTTATGACGTAATAAATGCCTCTCCTTTCTGAAATTTTAATACAATAATTATTTTATTAAAGTAATAACCCGCTTGAGAATTTTTATTGTG
>NW_019389653.1:0-4212 GCF_000671375.1 Centruroides sculpturatus
TCTCTTTTAACCTTTAAAGAAACAGCTATGATTTACAATAAATGCTAAGAAATTGTTAGTTCTTGATTTCTTATTTTTTTCTATATTTTTCTTTTTGTAAAAATTTCATGTTTAAAATACAAATCATTATGTACAGTTGAGAAATTCTTTAATATTGTAGCTAATTTTTTAAATAACTGAATTAATCTAAAAGGAATGCATAAGAAATTTTAATTATAGTAGCTTTAAAAAAAGCATTTTTAATTACAGACTTGAAGAAAAAATTAGACAGAGACGACTTGAAAAAGAAGAACAAGAAAGAAAATCAGCAATTGAGAAAGAAAAACTGAGGAGGCGAACTGGTCAAGAAATTGCTCTTGCTAGACAAAAGTAAAAATTTTAATTTATTTAATTTTTATCATAAAGAATATTCAGAAAATGCTCTTTGTTAAATGAATTTTTTTGTGTGTATTGATGATGTTTTTATTATATTTGTTTTCTTTACAGTTAAATATTTATAAGTATATTTAAGAATCAGTATATGTTAGTAAAACAAAGAATTATTTTAAATTATTTGCCTTGATTGTCTAGGTACAAAATAGATGTTTAGGATTAAAAAATTTNTTACAGTTAAATATTTATAAGTATATTTAAGAATCAGTATATGTTAGTAAAACAAAGAATTATTTTAAATTATTTGCCTTGATTGTCTAGGTACAAAATAGATGTTTAGGATAAAAAAATTTTATAGAATGTATAAATTTTTAATTAAAAAATTATTTTAAAAAATTAAGATGATAAAACATCAATATATAACTACTATCAGAATATATGCAGATTATGAAGACCTTTTTAAATCAAAATGTGCTTTAAGTACTTCAAATCTTTGAAATAAGAGAGAAATTACAGTGACGCTTCTAGTTTGCTGTAGATGTTAGATTTATTTATGATTGGCAGAATATAGATTATCTGTCATAATTGAAACTGAGATCATAATCATTCAGCAGGTGACTGAAATTAAATTATATTTATAGTCATGTATCAAAATGAGTGCTCTTTGAGATGTTTTTATCTAATTTGCTAGTAAACAAATAATTTTTTTTAACTGAATTACTGAGTTATTAAATACATATTAGAATAAGTTTTTAATGATTGATGATATCTAAGTATTTAAACTTAAGTTTGATTTATTATGAAATAGACTTGAAGAAGAGCAACAGAGAAGAGAAGCTGAGCTAATACGTCAAGAAAAACTAGAAGCTAAATTAGCTAGGTATAACATTTGTATTTTATTTTATTACTTAAAAATAATCTGCGTTCAGAAACTCAATATATTTGATTTTAGCTAATTTAGATAAATATATAGAATATTAGTTGGAAAATGAATTGCCACTGTTGTTTTGTCCATCTATCTGTCCTTCATTAATCTTGAGAATGGAATAAGATAGATGAAAATTGAGACCAGATATGGAAAGCCTAGGAGCCACAGATCTCAATTAACTATATATGAACTTCCAACACTGGAAGTCATGTGATTTCAATTCAAAATTTTCTCAAAAATGGAGTTAGACAGATGACATGTCTCAATTTGATTGTTTTCAAGAAAAGTATGATGTGCAGGGGTAAGACACAACTAAAATTAAGTCTAGATATGGAAAACTTAAGGTAGGAGATCCTGATTATGAACTTCTGATCTGGACAGGAGTCATGATTTCTTTTAATTAAAAATTGTAGCCCAGTACTGTGAAAGTATTACAATAAATAATTGCTTGTATTAATTATATTGTTATATTAATTTAAAGTAGATTTTAAAATGTTTAAATGTTATTTATATCAAATTAAATATTTATTTATCTTACTTAAACTAATTGAAATCTGCAGTTTCTAATGATAGTGATTTATGATAGAATTAAACGAATATTAAAATAAAAGTTGTATATTGTGGATAAGGGACTGTCTTATCAAAGCTGTAAATTATATTGATTTTCAAGTGAGAATTGTGAATTAACAATAATTTTTTTTAAAGTTTAATGTTATAAGAATGTTATAAGAATATTTTTTTGGTTTAGATCTAATTTAGTTAAATTTATAAAAAATTATTGAAAACACATTAAAATAAACCTTCTGAATTTTGATTACCTATATAAAAAATCTTGTATTTTATCAAATATTTAAATTTTATGTTTTATAAAAATTTAAAGGCAGAGAATTTTAGAAGAAATTGAAAGAGATAAGTTAGCTCGTAAAGAAATGTTTGGAACAGTTGGAAATACTGCACCTGTTATATCAACTGTAAATAGTTCTAATACTGTTTCAACTACTACAACTACAGTCCCACAAAGACAATATGATCAATGCAAACTTCAGGTAAGTTACTTGTTTTTACTATTAAACTTTTAGTAATTTACACATCAGCAAAAGTGCTTGTATTGATTAATATATCTCAAGAATAGCTATTATATTATAAATCTAGTTTAAATTGTAACCAGATTGATGTAAAGTTGAAAAAGAGGACTAATGAGGGATTTGTCCAAAATTCATATGCTAAGGAATCAATAAAAGCCTGTACATCCATCTTAATTGTGTGTTACTGTACTTTATGCTTACTCATAACAATTACAACAAGAACAAAAGATATTCAAGTACATATTAATAAATATATGAAGCGTTCAATACCATAATGTTGTAAATGCCAAAAATCAAACTTTTCAGAAGAGGTAAAAAAAAAACTTTTTCTAGTGAATGAATTCATTTCAAGTTTATAGTAAAATGGTAAAAACTCATTATGTTACAAATTCTCTGGGATATCAAAATGATGTAAATGTAAGCTGTAATGTTTTAAGTGCCAAAAGTCACTTGACTTGCATTTTGGAGCTTTAAATGTTATGGCTTTACATAAATTCAACTTCAAAGTACGGCCACTTACAGTGCCACTATCACCACAATATTTTTTTTGCAGTAGAAAACATTGCGTTTAGAATTCAATTCTTCAATAAAACATACTTAGAGAAAATTGGCATTTACATTATGGCATTGCACACTTCATATACTTTTGTATATGGATTATACAGGATTTTTTTAATGAATAATAAATAAATAATGGCATTTTTCTTTTTTTCAAAGCCATGTAGATTTATGGTTGTGGATTAATAATGTGATAAACTACTTTAATTTTAATAAAATATTTTATTTTTAATTTTAATAATTTAGCATTTATAAAAAATATATAAATGCTAATTAGAAAAAATAGCTAATTTAAAATTTGGAGAAGCAATAGCATATGTGCATAGTAAGTCAAATGCTATTTTATTTCATCAATGTGCCATAAGAGATTTGGAATTTGTACAAAGTTGGTCAGGGAAAGTCATGGAATTTAAAACAAAAATTTGAGAAGGAACCCTGCATTTATTAGCTTCTGATGAGATTATCAGAAGCCAATATGTGGGTTGTTTTCCTTTATATTGTTCGATACTCAGTTTTATGCAGAAAAGAAGAACATAAAGAAATATTTTTTGCTAATCTGCTGTTATCTATTAATCAACCTAGTGAAGTCCCAACTGTCCAGTATAGGTTTCCAACTATCATTAAGGGACATTAAGGAGTCTTTAGTATTAATAACAGTTAAATATTTAAAGGAACTAAAGATGTATTTGTTCAAGTATCCTGATAGGGCTCTCTTTGATAAGAATAGTCTTATCTCAGATAACACAGACAACACTGAACAATTGCAGACTTATTGCATAAGAGAAGTATTGATCACAAATTGGGCTAAGCTATAACAGTGATAGTGTTCTTTTATTCTTTTAGACAGTGATCTTGTGGATCTTGTGGACAGTAATAGAAGTTCCCCCCCTGTTTCAAGGCATAAACGACAATTTAGAGAGTGCCTTGGCTCTGTCTTTGACACAGTGAAATATGTTCATAATTGTAGGTAATCTAAAGTGAGCATGCATCTAGAATATGATGCTACTAACAATGCGATAGTCTTACCAGTAACTACTAGTACACTGTGATAAAAACATTGAAATTTTTCTCTGTAGTTCAACGGTAAAATTATTACATTGTTGTTTGGTAGTTTTTAACCTGTCCCGTGTTGTTCTCAAGTATTTTTGTGTTGACCACATTTGACCTAACCTGTTGACCCCGAATATATATTAGTTTCTGCATTGGAACTTTTTTTAACATCAGATGTCGCTACTTGTACAGAATTCCAAAATTAGTGACTCATCAAAA
>NW_019389654.1:0-648 GCF_000671375.1 Centruroides sculpturatus
CTGTCATGGCGTTGATGTACAATAGTTGTTTGAAACAAACTCTACCATTTTTGTACTAGGTGGCAAAGGGCCGCACAAGAACCTCGCGGAGGCCGAAGGTTCCCCACCTAGGGTATATACAGTAGACCGCCCTATAACGTGGTAGATACGTTCCATTTTATAGGAATTTCACATTGTAGGAATCCTTAAATACATGAGCCAATCGCAGCTCGAACGTGTGGAGTTTACAGACTACGGCTGTTTGAAAGGTTTTCTTCCATAAAATTAATCGATTCGAGACTAATTTGACTCAACATTTCCAAAACACGTATAATTTTTTGGGAATAATCCGTATAAACTATGCTATAAACAAAAAATTGTAGGATTACTTACCAAGTGTGCACCGTTTGACATCGCCATTGCTTAAGCTTGTTTTCGTCGTGGAGCAGCGCACCAAACGGCGGCCACAATTTCTGATAAGTTATTTTTCTGCAAAAAATTCGTTGACCTTTGGAGACATCAATAATATAAATAATTTTTATGGCTGTTGAATAAGAAATGTTTCTTTCACAAGAAATGTATAAAATTACAGTGCTGTATTAGACTTACGGTACCTAATTTACATACTGTACAGACGATAGTAAACTCAACTTACTCGCCTAAACTCTC
>NW_019389654.1:3932-4584 GCF_000671375.1 Centruroides sculpturatus
AAACATTTAAAGTTAATTATCTCTATCTCAAGTGTTAAACCGAACCAAAATTAAGTTTACTACCTAAATGTGTAAGAAGTTTTACTGATTTACTGTATAGTGACTAGTCTAAATAATAAAAGTTTCTTAAATATTAAAAAAAATGTTTTATTTCTTTAAAAAAAAACCATAAATTACTGGATAGATAGATAGATAACACTTTATTGCACCAAAAATACATCTGCGCTGGATCCAGCTGGAATAATGTTGATCCAGCAAAAATCCAGCTAGATTGAAAACACCGCTGGATTGCAATCCCTAGATACCATACTTCATGTTGGACAAAACTCAATCTATTTATATGCACAATTTGCTGATATTTACATTTTTACATGGTATATTAAGAAAATAGGCAGCCCTTTTGTTACTGTGGTTAGAAAAAGCTTAATTGTTAAGCCTAAATTAATAATTACAGCGTGTTCATAATAAAAGTGCAATATCAATAGCAAACTGCTTACTAATTTTTGTTACATATTTTGTGAGATTGTGTATAAAGATATTTTGTACAATGAAATAAGTAACATCAGCACAGTACTTTCTTTAAATCAAATTTAGTGTAGAATGTAATGTGATTAGTGTCATTTGATGTGTAGAATGATTGAACACACATCTA
>NW_019389655.1:0-4205 GCF_000671375.1 Centruroides sculpturatus
AAATACATATGCTAAATTATATTATTTTTCATGAAAAATGCCAATTTGATAATTAATAATGAAAGAAAATTTTTAATATTAAGATGAAGAGAATTTATACTATATAGATAAAAGCCCGGATTAATTCCTGTTATAATTTTTAAGAAATATTATTAAAAATTATATTAAAAATTTAAGATTTTAGAGAAATTCATTTAGAACGAGTTATTATTTATTGTGACATCATCACAATGCCATGCTACAATGTTCACCTCAATATTGTAGTGTCTTGCCCCTTACATCATACTTTTTCTTTAATAATAGAGTCGTGCCAGTCATCTATTAACTGTTTTTAGGGAAAGTTTTGAATTGAAATAACATGCCTTCCGGCTTGAATCGTAAGTTCGTATATAGTTAATCGGGCCGCCAGTCCATAAAAGGTTTCCATATCTGGTCTCGGATTTCATCTATATAACAAAGTTCTTGAAATTAAGAAAAGACAGACAGACGGACGGACGACAGTGGAAATTTATGTCTACAATTTTTCAAATTGCAACCCAATTAATTTGTAATATTTTTGAGACAATTATTAGAGACTGAGTGAAACATAAATGATTATTGAAGAAACAAAATACATTTCTATGGAAGAAAATAGATATCGGTATAATGGTAGTTATAAAATTGAATTAATATACAGTATGAATATTAATTAAATATCATTTGTTATTTATATAATTTTGAACATTATTATTAATGATATCATTTTTCTATCTAATCATCTTATCTAATTCAAAAGATTGAGTCATATATTCAAACTATTATAGATAAATACAGTCAAACTTCTGTATAACGAATTGTCTCCGAGACGTGGAGAATTCGTTAAATAGAAATTCGTAATATGAAAGTCTAAATATACGAAATTTACTTTTTATATCAAAGAAAATAATAAACTTTTGTCAATAATTAAACGTATCTTAATGATTACTTAAGATGGTTTCTAATTGGATTGATATTATTGTATAAAAGAAAGTTATATACTGTATTGTTATCACATTACATAATCAAATAATATATTAAAATTTTTAAATGATGCATTTTTTTTTCATTTTCTAAATAATTGGAGCAGTCATTATGGAATTATGATCCATTCTGCATTAAATAATCTTCATGATCTTGATCTCATATCTACACATAGAACACATTAAAATTTTAATCTGCTAACTAGTAAAATACATGTTAAGGTTTAAAATTACAAAGACTGCAAAATATTTTATAAATGTTAAGAAATTTTTCATGAAAATGACAAGAAATGTGTAAATTTATAAAATGCGTAAAAAAAGTGTTGTGTTTCCTCGGACTTAAAGACAAAGGACAGAAAAATGAAGCATTTAAAAAAGAAATTAAGAAAGGAATTATGAAAGAACGTATTGAGATGAAGAATTCTTTAGAAGAAAATAAGAAAATATTTTGAAAACAAATAAGGATTTTGAAGAAGAAAAAACTGGAGTAACTGGAGTGAATTATATGAGATTAAACAAAAAGTGCAAGAATTATTGCACGAATATTTCCATGAGTTGTAGAAATCTGAGGAATGTAGAAAGAATGAGAAAGTAGTAGTTGATAATGCAAAAATAGATGAATGAAGTATATTTACAAAATTTAAAAATAGAAAAATCTCAAAACATAAATGATAAAACTATTCGAGGAAATAATGACCTTTATAAGAGGATTAGCTTATATGATTGCATGGTATTATGACTTTGCAACTATACTGAAATTTTTCATGATTAGAAAGATTATTTATCCTTTTTTACGAAGAGAGAGAAGATTAAGCAGAATAAAAGTGCTAAATATAAAATGTTTCAGATTAATATTTCTAAGAAAACATATCGGGATTGTAAAGTGTTGATAAAAATGATGTGAGAAAACTGTTTGCTGCGATAAGAGCAGTACATTGAAAGATATAATTTTTACGGATAATTTTAAGAAAAACGTATAACTGGATATAAGTGAAATTTATATGTTTTTACAGCGAAAATATCATCATATTTTCATATAATTTAAAAAAATAATAATAATAATCGTATTGCTCAAAAGTTCATTCATATTGCTTCAACTTGTAAGCATTTCAATAGGAAATTTAAATTTTAAACAAGAAGTTATTGCTAAACAAATTTTTACTTACTGTATATTACAACATGGAAAAACCATTTTTAATTTAAGACTTGAAAAATAAGGAAAAATGAATTTTAAAATTGCATGGAAAAGTAATAGCGTATTAGAAAACTACAATTTGATGAATTTATTAAATTAGAATTGTTTCATTTAAGAGAACCATCAATAAATTCTTTCGATTAATTATGAAAGAAGAGAATTATTGATAAACCTTTAAAAAGTATTATACGAGAATATGAGTATAGAAATAGCACTATAAAATTAGATTAAGAATCTTTTAATGTTAATATTTTATCAATATTTTATATTACTTTCCATTTTTAGATGTTTCCGTAAGGGAATAAGTATAATCTATATAAAAACTAGATATACTGTATTCATAATGTTTTATCTCATAAATTTAGAAAAATGTTCGATTTTTCTATAGGAAATATTTATAACATCATTGTTTAAAGAATTTTGCTATTTCAGTAGTATTATTTCGTTCCAATTCAAAATTCCGCATAAATTTTGAAAATCTACAAATTACTTTTCTAATTACAATTTAATTCTGAAATAATTATACATCATTTAAAGATCAATTGAAATGTAATCCAGAATTATGTAAGTAAATATATAAGTAGACACAATTATATTAAACAAAAAATTGCAAATTTTATTTCTAATTNATTTAATTTTTCTAATTTAATAGCTGAGTATTAAATTATGCTCTATAGTTAATTCTCAACCAGTGAATTGTGATTCCACAATGTTGTAAATCATTTTTAGCTATTGTGAGAATCTTCTATTATAATATAAAAGAATCGTCAATTATGTAAAAATTCAGAAAACATTTCTTTATACCAAATTTCGTTTTCCCCCCTCTCTCTCTCTGATAATTTTCCTTAAATTTAACTGAAAAATCACTTCTAATTAATTGTACCGTACAGTGGTGATGTTAGATTACTACATCTAAGAAAAGAAAAAGAAAATAATATCACAATTATATTAAACAAAAAATTGCAAATTTTATTTCTAATTTTTTGGTTATTACTTTAATAAAGATTAATTAATTAATTTCAATAAAATGTCGATGTTAACGATGCTTACTGCTCACAAAACTTATATAATGATCATCAGAATTTATGCATTTTTGCGTTTTTTATATGTCATTCTAGAATTATGAGGAAGCTATTTAAAGATGTTGGAAGAAAAATAATTTCTAGGTAATATCAAGAAATATTCCATATGGACTATGGAAAGTCATAAAATGATTCATTGATTTTGTGATTTATGTATGAACATTAAAGCCTAAATAATATTCAAGATATATTATTTACCTTTAATGTATAAAGTATAAAAACTGAAGAAATATTATTTCAAGACTTCAATATTATTGTAGAGAAAAGATTTATATGAATAAAACACTCCAAACACGGCTTAAAAATAACATGAATCATATAGCAGCTTCAATATCTTTGGTTTATATTCATTCGTATCAATATAATTACAGAATAAATATACGCAGAAATGGGAAAAATCCATTTTTATATGATGAGATATTTGAATCAATAGATAAATCGAGAAAAGTGAAGACAAATTATTCTCGTCTTCAAATAAATTATTCTCTTTATCAACAAAAACTTGAATCAGCTTGTTCATAAAAATTAGAAGTATACTTTACTATTTAAGATGTCTTATTAGAAAATGTCACATAGTTCAAAAACAGTATAAATGATTATACATTAAACCATGTGACAATATCATAATTCTATTTAAAACAGAATAAAAATAGTAGAAAAATAGCAGAATTTTAAAACAGAATAAAAATAGTAGAATTGAATATGGCACTATGTGGCACTTTCTTTTGATAATATAACGAAGAGAGCGTATTGTACAGTACATAGTATAAACATGCAGTGTAACTGAATACTGAATAAACTATCAACGATATTCTTAAAAATGCCGGATACTAAAAACATAATATAACTAAATTCTGAAGTATATGTCACATTCTGTTAGTACTTGAAGTAGAGAATATAACATAGGTAATTAGTATAATTTATTGTTTC
>NW_019389656.1:0-2049 GCF_000671375.1 Centruroides sculpturatus
ATAAATGAGAATGCTTGTTTGTTCCATATACACTCCTAGGCCGTTCTACCAGTTGCTACGACACTTGGCAGTTACGTATACATACATCTAACTTATGTAATGTTGTACTTTTTTTGGTTTATTTCGAAAATCGGATCGTATTAAAGAAATGAATTACGTCATATGAAACATAACGTCATTGTTGTATCACGTGACAGCTCCAAACTCCATTATATATGCACTCCAGTTGCATGCAAATTTCAGCAAATTTTTTCCTATAGATAAACGTTGGAACTAAAGTTTTTAGTTACAAAATTAAAATTTCATGGTCAAAAGTATGCGTGTCAAATTTGATTTTTTTTAACTGTCCGCCCCGTGAGACGAACTCGTGCAATGATCCGTGAAAATCACTTTTTTTAGAAAGACGGACACGGAAATGACGAAATTGGCTGCAAAATGCAAAATTTTAACATTAAATCGAGTTACTATGCAACAATAAAATTTTTTCGTTCTTGAGAGAGAATCTATTGTTGACTCGTGCGATTGTTTAATGCGAGTGCTTTTTCAAGTTTTGCTTCGTTTGCAGAGATTGTTTAAAGTGATGTAAGTTTGACATTTGACCTTTGTAGATTTAAATACTCTTTAACTTTGATCAGCAAAATATCACAGTTGGCGGCCATCGGTTTCCTTCGGAAAATTCGCATCTTTCCATTGTTAAAGCAAAATAAAAATTAATAAATAGCCTACTTTAAAATCTGTTATTTTCCGCTATAGGTTATAAATTACATACGTATATATATTAATGTCGTCTGAATCTTAATTAATTAAAATAATTCTTTTATTTTCGCAGTTGTTTTGTGTTACGGCAGTCAACAGAATTCTTATAAACTAATTCCTCTATCGAACTTTAAAAATTGTCGAAAAAATTCAAATTATTATATATAATAATATTTTTTTCTAACAGAAATTAATCATTTTTGCATTAGAAATTTACAATTCACATTAGAATAGGAATATCTGTCAATTAATTGTCTCATTTTCCTTTGCAGAATGGAGAATTTTAGAGAGTTGAAGAAGTTGCACATTTCGGACAATGCAGAGTCCGAGGATGACGCCTGGTCTTGGCCAGGTGTAATAAGAATGCTTCCGAAGGATGCGGAGGACAAGTGTCATATACCTGACGTCAAACGGGTGGAGGTCGTAACTCCGTACGACACCGCCTCGTCTCTCGTCCAATATCTGGAGGAGCGATATCCGGAAGTTCCGGAATGGATGATGGAAAGACCGTCGAGTGAGACCAGAGTGGACAGAAAGGAGTCCGAAGAAATGGTGGAAGAGTCCGTCGAGCGTAAAAGGCCTTGATGGAAAAGGTTGTTTTGCTGCTGGAAGACATAAACCTGTTATCTGGTCAGGCCTCCTTGCGCAGATTTCGACTTTCCACCGAATGTAACATCGCCACTCGGAAGTGACCTTTCACCCGAATATGACATACACCAGGAATTAACTTATTACCCGGCTACGACTTAATCGACTGGATTTGACTTTCCATCCCAATTTACGGATGGATACTTCGACGCCATTCGAGATTCGGTTAAAGAGCATATAGAACAACGACAGTGACATCAAGCAGTGTTCTCGTGTTTAATTAAAGGCTGTTTAAATGACTATAACTGGCCAAAATAACGTATATTTTACAGACATTTAAACTGTATTTCATCCGGTGTTCTGCTGCTAAAATCTTCCACCGCCAAATAACGAATATTCGCCGCTAAAAGGCATACCAGACGAATTTAAATATATAAAAAAATACATGTACTCGGTTTGTGTACTTCACAATCATAATTACTTCGACAATTAAATTTGTAGACAAATTTTTATATTCCATAAAACTAATTAAATTTTATATTAAATGTTTACAGATTCGATATTTATTAAAGTTGCGCATTTTTTGATGAATTTATAATTAATAATAATGTTTATAACAGTTATGACAAATGACGAAAACAGAAAAAATGTACCCGATTCATAACGAAACAAAAATATTTAAATTTAATGAGCCAAATATAATTT